>NW_027185860.1:12712526-12787432 GCF_028583685.1 Petaurus breviceps papuanus | reverse complement strand
CACTGACAGCAACTATGAATATGCCAGTGTAGTTCTTTTTTTTAAATTTATTTATTTACTTATAGTTTACAACATTCAATTCCACAATCCCTTGAGTTCCAAATTTTCTCCCTCTCCCTCTCCTCCCCGCCCCCTGCCCCATGGCGGCATGCAATCAAATATAGGTTCTACAAAAACCTTCACATCAGACATCAGTCAAGTTGTAAAGAAGGATTATAAGCAATGCAGTGAATGAGAAAGAAGGGACAGAACAAAACAGAACACAAAAGAGAGAGAGCAAGTAGTTCGCTTCAATCTGCCTTCAGACTCTGTAGTTCTTTCTCTGGATGTGGATCAGTGTAGTTCTGAACTGCAAAATATAACAGACTCCCCATATGTAAGACAGACACCAGAAAGCCGAATCCCAGCACCAGAAAACTGAATCCATCACAGTAACAAAGAAATTAATATACCTTCCCACAAACAAGCACTCACAATTCTAGCTGTCTATTTACTTGCATCTTCTCTCTCTCCCTCTACCCTAACTGCTCTGACTTATTTCCTGCTCCACTCCTTCCTTCTCTACCCTTCAGAAAACTCCCCCCACCATGGGTTCCATGTGATTACATTCAACCTATTAAGGGGCAGGGAAGAGCTTCCAATTCCCATAGCTTTTATGGGCGCACATACATAATCCTGAGTAAGTTCCAAAGGTTCCCTATTGTTTTGCTTTCATGATCAAATACAAAGTGTTCTTTTTGGCATTCAAAGCCCTTTATAACTTACCTCTCCCCTACCTTTCCAGTCTTCTTATACCTTACTCTGACACATACTCAGATCCAGTAACACTAGCCTCCTGGCTCTTCCACAAATAAGACACTCCATCTTACCTCTGGGCATTCTCAGGCTGGCCCCTGGAATAAAACTCTCCCTTCCACTCCAACTACTAACTTCTCTGGATTCCCTTAAGTTTCAACTGAAAGCCTATCTTCTACAGGAAGCTTTCCCCATCCCTTCTTAATTCTATTGTCTTCCCCTTGTTTCTTATCTATCCTATTTATTATAGCTTATTTTGTATATATTTGTTTACATATATTGTCTACCCCATTACACTGTCTTTTGCTTCTTTTTACCTGCAGAATTCAGCATAGAGTCTGGTATATAATAGAATCTTAATAAATATTGATTGATTGACCCCTGTAAGAGTTCTGTCTACAGTTAAATATTTAGTGCTTTTTTCATTCCAACATCGATTCTGAATCAAGAGTGCTTACATTAGAGCTACACCTTAAACAACTTCTACTAAGTAGCAGAATAAACATTTCACCAAATAGATGATCCACATTTCTAAGGAAAAAAGAGACAATAGAAAGGGAAATTCCTTTTAAAAAAATAACTACAAAATGCATAAAATATTTGGAAGGTGACCTACTAAAACCCCTTAAGAACTTATGTAAATAAAATGCTCTCTATTAAAATAAAGTAAGAATTAAATAATTGGAAAAGATTGTTTATTTTCACATCAGAATAATCTAAAGCAAAAAGAATGACTATACAACCTTTATATATACAATATATATTTTGTATTATATAATATTTATTTATATTTAATATACAATAAGTATATTAAAATATATTTATTGCTATTCTAATCAATATACCAAGAGACTGTTATATAAAACTAAATGAAATAATGACAAAATTAATTTAGATGAATAAAATTCTATAACCTCAAGGGAAATAGGTGGGGGTAAGAAACAGCATTGAAGGATCCAGATCATTACTGGATTTCTATATGATATGAAATTATTTCTCAAAATTATTTAACAGTGGTCAAAAAATAGAAGAGTTGGTCAATAAAATGTAATAAATAAATAAGATCTAGAAGCAACTGGACATAATAGCCTGGTATAAGGTAATCCAAGAACATTAACTGGTAGATAAAGGATTCCTTATTTGGTCAACACTATTAGAAAAACTAGAAAGCAGTTTATTGATTCCATCCAACAAATATTTACAATCTCTTCCTTCAAAGACCTTATGTTCTCCTGGAAGAATACAACATATACTCAGATAAAAGAAAACTAGTTAGGCCCTGAGCACATTTGGTGCTTGTGATAACAAACATGAGCAAACATAGACAAGAGTTGAACAGGATCAGTAGATATGGATGGGTACTGTTCTGTCTTTGTGGGAATGCCCATATCTATGAGATCATAGATCCTTTTGAATATTTAAAGTTCTTAAAAATCCTTAAGTCACATTGCAAACATGCTCATTGACTCTGACTGATAGCATTATTAAAAAATAAAATAAAATCTGCCAGAGGTCTGGAATTGACTATCATTAAAAAAACAAACTATGACTCTAATTTCTGTTTCTCTTTTAAGCAATAACCCTAGCGAAAAAGAATGTAAGGGTTATAGAAGCAGTGATATAGCAATCCAGGTGTGAAAAGATTAGCTACATGTTATAACATGATCAGTTGGGAAAGACAGAGTATTGCTAGCAAGAGTAAGGGTCATTCTGTACGTAAAATTGGCAACCTCATAAGTGAATAAAATAGATTGCCAAACTTCCACTGTTGCAGACCCAAAGATTCAAATGATGGATGAATCTCACATGAGGGATTCTACAAGCTTCAGGTAACATAGATTGGAGGCTTGTGCCTAGTTCAACTGTAAATTCCCTGTTGGAGGCAAAGTGGTGAACAACAGAATAAGATAGTAAGAATAGGTTCTGTCATTCTGGGAAGACAAGTATCAATCTAATAGCATAGTTTCAAGTTGTGTTGCAACTATGATAATCTCTGTGAACAGGTAGGGAGTTAATTTTGCAATATAAATGGAAATGTTCTGGCTAAATGGGTCCTTCTTGTCTTTATTCTCTTTGGTTTGGTGATGTTTCCATAAAGCAATAGAAATAGAGAAAGAGGGATGGAAAGGAAAATAGGAGCTATAAGAAAATTAATAATAATAGTCTTATATTTTTGGCTTATTTATTTTCCAAGATCTCAAAGTAAATGTTGCTATAATGTGAAATGCATAAATGAAATAAGATACTGAAGCGGCATAGAATGTTCTTGTCCACAATGTGAAATTTTCTTCATGGAAATCAAGGAAAATAATAATTTACTTGTGAGTCCTTTACATCAGGAAGAGGGATAGGACAAAAAGAAAGAAAAGGTTTCATCAAAAAGAATGCAGCCTAAATTATTCCCCAAATGGGCAATAGCATGGATGAAAATTAAACAGTACTGATTAGTCAGTGAATTAATATTGTGCTTTCAAATATACACTTTATGAATAATCTTGTACCATTATTTGCTAAGATATATTATAAAAGGCTCAGAAGATGAAGTATTTTTATCCTTGAGACATTTACAATTTGGGAAGGTGAGGTGATAAAATTACATATGAAAATTTGTAAGATACTAGGTATATAAAAAAATTGATTATGTATTCCAAGCTGAAGGATACATGTGATTAGAGTCAAATGGAGAAGACCAGGAAATAGTACAAGGGGAGAAAGGTACTATCATATGCCCTTCAAAAAGTAAAGTACTGAGCTTAGGAGTTGGGATTACTTCCTTAAGAGGAAAAGAATTATTCCCCTGCATGGCAGATGAATCTGAGTTTAGCCACATGACTTATATTAGACATGTATCTACCCTAGGTAGTGAAGTAAATGCCTGTTTACTACATGTGATCATACCTTTTAACATTCATATAGTGTATTGTTTTGATTTGCTGCTTCCAAATGTTTGTCACTGTATTGCGTTCACATACAATTTCTGAGATAAAGATAGTATAGGAATTCTACTATCCACTTTATAAATGGGTCAAATGATACAGCTAGTGAGGTGAAGGCAGAATCAGAACTAGAGACTGATAACTAGAGACTTACCTTCTGTCTAGATTATGCTCTCGATTACGGGTCTCAAACTATCTGAAAATCTTCCAGACAGAGTTCAGGGATTATGGTCAGATTTTTGGATCACTGAGAAGATAGGTATAAGGACAAATATATATATATATATATATATATATATATGTGTGTGTGTGTGTGTGTGTGTGTGTATATTTATGTATGTATGTGTGTGTATATATATTTATGTATGTGTGTGTGTGTATATATATATATATATATATATATACATGAGAGGCATAAAATCACATTGGAAAGTTACAGTTGGTAGTTGGGTTCCATGACTGTTGGAGCCTTGAGAACATCGTAGATATTTTTTTTTCAGATGGAGGGCAGTAAGAGCAAAACCAAACCTGAGCTTTGATCCTACTTTGCTGTATTTCTAGGACCAGATGATTCCTACTCCCATTCGTTCATTCATTCAACTCACCCAATAAGCACTTATTAAGTACCTTCCCAATGCTAGAACTTTGAGACATATGAGAAGGGTGAGAAATTTACATAAAGAAAGATCACTAATTTCATAATTATATGAAGGTGGTTGAGAAAAGTGGGAGAAAATAGGTAACTAATATTATTTGTTGTTGTTACTTATGATAATGATAATAAAAAATATTTATAAAGATCTTTATAAGCTGAAAAGCATTTTACATACATTAATTTTATCCTTAGAGTTTTCCTTTGAGGTAGACATTTTAGGTATTATTATTGTTATTATTATAATTGACAAGATATAAAGCATTTTAAGTTTTATTGTAAAATGTGCTTTTGTTCCGGTCTTAAATATTTGTATTTTCCCTTCAAAGAAACAAGATATTGAAGCATCAAAAGAATATCCTTTTCTGAAGTAAGTTTTCATGTATATCAAAGAAAATAACTAATTCACATTTCATTCTTTTAAATCAGGAAGAGGGAAAGGATTAGAAGGAAGGAGAGAATTCATCTGGAAAAATATAGACTAAATTATTCCCCAAATGGACAATTTCATGGGTGAAAGTGCATCAATAGTAAAAGGAATGGAATATAAAGGAAGTAGGTAAGATAAGGAGTAATTTTGAATGGATTAATCTAATTCATGATACATAATACATTAGTCTCAGAAATACTTTTCAGCCCATAATTCCTTTTTGATTCATCCTTCCACCCCTGATGGAACCTAGAATATTTTCTCCTGATTTGAAAACACCTTCAACAACTTTATTTTCTTCTCCAAGTCTCTTCCTTATTAGAAAGCAGCTTCATACCTCATTCATACCTTCATACCTCTTCATTACCAAGTATAATATACTTGCACCTTCAGTGAAAATGGGGAAATGTAGATAACAAAAAGCATCTTACATTGTGGGAAACTGTAGCAGCAAGCACCCCAAGCGTCCCCAGGGTTTGCTGCCAACACAAGTTCTTGGATCTGCTTTGATAAAGGAAAGAAACTCAAAATGGGTTGACAAGCTTACTTTAATCAGTCAGATATGTATTGTTTACCTTGTTCAGGGGAAAGAGGTCAGCACCCCGAACTTCAAAGGATACAGACAGAATTATCAAGACAAAAACAGATCAAGTAGACAGATTTCCAAACTGTCCAACCATTACATCCATACCAAACAACATCTGGGTTTCAAAGCCGGGGGGCTCTGGACAACGGCTTCCCATAATCTAGATCAAATCACAGAACACTTCTCAAAGTGAGCCTCAAAACAAAGCTACACATCAGGGCTTATATAGCCTTCTTCTGGCTCAGAGAATGTAACAACCTTATTGACCCACTGGCCAATCAAAAAGTATCTACTGAAAAACAAGCCTCCCACCCCAGGCTCCAGGTGCACTTTAGCCTAGGGGCAGGGAAGATCTTTAAATTTACATTCCCATTACAGGAACATAACCATATCATCCTCATGATTTAAGAAGGAACTTCAGTGAGGCATTGGAACTGGATCACTGTGAATTTTTCTCTATATATACTTAATGAGTTAAGAGGGGGAAATCCATAATTTCATTAGCAAAATTTTACAAGAGATTGCAAATAAATTTTGCTGTATTGCTAAACAAGTACTCATTAAATATTATCTATGTGTATATGTATTTGTTATAGATGCAATATATAATTTATATTATTATATATTATCCATTATTATTTATATTATATAATATAGAATGAATGGAGATTCCTCAATTCTCTACATTTTTCTTACATGTATTAAAGGTTCTTTCAATTAAAGGATATTTATTGTCTCTTATAAGAAGATACTATGAAAGATATGAAGATAGATAAAGAGTTTACACATCTCTGAGGGTCAATCTTCCTGACTCGGTTCAGTAGGGAATCAATTCAGGAGCTGAGACACTGTTTTGCAAGCAAGCGAGCATCTCATATGTGAATTAAAGTATATCCAGAAGCTTCTTGAGAGAGAGTGAAATGTTTGTAGCAGCCACATTAAGTCAGAGCCCACTTTTAAGAAATGGTAGTAGAGGAGAATGTGATCCTGGTTTGGGAGGTTTTTATATCTCAGTTCTTGCTATATCTTCTCAGTAAATATCCCTTTGTAAAAGCAAATTAATGTTAACTCCATATCAATGATATTGAAGAGATAACTATCAAATTAATATTGCACAATAGCAAACTGGTAATGAATGAATGATATTGGGTAAAACACACTAGATGGGGACTTGTGGGATATAGTGCTAGAGAAAGACATTCCCAACCCAAGAACTCTAAGAGTAGTTATTTTTGTCCTTCATTTCGAAGATGACCAAAGACATTGTGGGGTTTTGACTTGTGCATGAACTAGATTTAAACAAGGCAGAGTTGCAACAAAATTTGTCAGTCTCATTATCTCTTCCAGAGTCACTGAAGCCCAGGAACAAGACCAAAGTCAGGGTGATTGAAGATGGCCGGATATGAAGTCTATGACTTTGTTATCTCTGATGTCTGGTCAAATTCTAATCACTTCACAGTACCTGCTTCACCCACTTTCATGACTATTGGAATAAATTATTCCTGTCAGCTCATTCTACTAGGGGAAAAGTTTACACATATTTGGGGTAGACATTCCCCTAATTCACCAATGGGTTTGAGGCCTGTTGAATACCCTCAACTTGGTTTATCCCATTTGACAAAATGGTTTTACTGGGTTGGGACTACTGCCCATGCTACAGTTTCTTGGAACCACAGGGGAGAGATGGGTAAATACCAACGGTGGATAAGCAGCCTTGAAAGAGCTCAGCAAGCCCTCATACCAGAGGTGATAGTTCTCTCTGAATGTCCTATAGTAGTATTATTCTGGAAACTTGACCTATTTTTTAGAGTGTAGTTTGGGAAAGTAAGTCCTGGGTCTATACACATACAATAAATGTCCAAAATATCATAGTTATTTACTAACAAAATGTCAGGGAACTTAAAAACTGCATTTTGATGTTTTTGTATTTTCAAAGAGATTATTTATTCCTATATATATTTCAGTAATGGCATATGAAATATTTTCAGAAACTTCATGCAAAAAATACAAAGTACACAAAAAAGGTTGCTTGATCCAAATGCATGTCTTTTCACTCATCAGGAGTAGCTGAGTTGGGAGTTTTGGTAGCCCTGGTCCAAGAACCATCCAGCTTGTTAGTGCTATTCTACACTAATTTAATGTCCTTAAATTTGTACAGAATAAACAAGCCAGCAACAGCGTGACATCTGTTTTATATAACATCTCATTTCCTATGGTCCACTAATAGAATTCTCATCACCCTAATGAATTGGATAAAAAATTCTTATATTGTCCAGCTGTTCACCTCAGCCATTCTGATTGTCGTCATGCAATATCTCTTTCCCATTCCTTCCCTGAATGTATCTGGCTTCTTTCCCAGCTTCTCAAGGTCTTCTGTGTTACTTGGTTTTTCTGAGGCAAATGACAAGTTGTATAAGATGGTTCCTGGGAACAGGTTTTGTATTTTTGGGAAATTATTAAAATTATGTGAATAACAAATCCTTGGCAAGAGGAAATATACACATAACAAAAGCTAATAAGGATGCATTTGCCTGAGATCTTGCAAAAAATTATCAAAAGGACTATTGTATGATTAGGAAGGCAGGGGTGAAGAATTAATTAAATTTCCAACATACATCCAGCAAACTAGATACCACAGAAGGTATTCACAATATAAGAGGAAGAATAGCAGTTAAGACATCCAGAAGTTCAAAAGAGAAAAATTTAAAAAGTACTTAGCACAGTCCCTAATAAATAGTAAACAATAAGTGCTTGATGATAGATTTATTGATTGATTGAATCCAATTTATGCTAGTGGCATAAAATGTACACACTTCAGGAAACCAGCAAGGTAAACTAAAAATCCTAATATAACTAGGACCTTGATACTTTGTAGATACCACTGAGACTTGGAGAAATGAGAGCAATGTCCATAATATTGTTGAAATTAGAGTTGAGAGAACTGTTTCAGGTTTTGGAAAGAATTCACTTAGACTTTCTCTTTAACCAATGACAGCTTTATTGACATGAAAGCATACAGGCCTAAGATTTAGCAAGGAGCTAAACAAAGGCATTGCTATAGGACAAGGACCAGACTTACATAGTCAGAAAGTTACACAGATGGTGATGTAATTTTAGAATTTCCAATGGGTGTTGGAGATTTGGGGAAAGAATGAGGAAGATGAATGACATAAGATAAAAGAGACAAGGGAATTTTTATGACCCAGGATGGAGAGGTGACAAGGAATTTTTATGGTCCAGGATAAAGGGGAAGTTTATTAAGGATGCTCTCAGGCTCAGGAGGGCCTCCCAAGGTACTGAAAAAGCAACCCTCAGTATTAACCTTTAAGGCACCTTTGTATACACATCATTTCCCCACTCAACCACTAGGCAGGAGAATTCTTTGGGAGAACAAGGGGCAAAGGTCATTGTCTTCAGTGTCTGCTGCCTGCTGCACAGGGGTGAAGAGTCCATTTCAGGGCCCGAGAATAGGTTGAGGAGGGGTGGTCAGCGTGAGGGTGTGGAATATGGTGTCAGCTGAGTCCAGGGTGGAGAGAGATAAATTACTCTGGGACACAAAGGGTAGGGGTTGGTATTCTAAAAGTTGAAAGTGTAATTTCTGCAGTCAAGAAGACAGAAAGTGAACCAGGAGGTTAAACAAGCATGGACCAAGTATAAGAGCAAGTAAAATGATGAATAATGCTGTCAGCATGGGATAAAGAAGAGAAAAGGTACCACGACCCCCAGGAAAAGGTAGGGGGAGATGTCAGGTTGGAGTGGATGTCTTGCATCCAAGAGGTTGTCTGTAATATTCTTTGAGTGTTTGTAATGGAAATGTAAATTTTAAAGATCTTCCCTGCCCCTAGGCTAAAGTGCACCTGGAGCCTGGGGTAGGAGGCTTGTTTTTCAGTAGATACTCCTTGATTGGCCAGTGGATCCAGAGGGTTATTACATTCTCTGAGCCAGGAGAAGGCTATATAAGCCCTGATGTGTAGCTTTGTTTTGGAGCTCACTTTGAGAAGTGTTCTGTGATTTGATCTGGATTCTGGGAAGCCGTTGTCCAGAGCCCCCCAGCTTTGAAAAACCCAGATGTTGAAACCCAGATGTTGATTTGGTATGGATGTAATGGCTGGACAGTTTGGAAAGATGTCTACTTGATCTGTTTCTGTCTTGATGATTCTGCCTGTATCCTTTGAAGTTCGGGGTGCTGACCTTTTTCCCCTGAACAAGGTAAACGATATATGTCTGACTGATTAAAGTAAGCTTATTAACCCATTTTGAGCTGCTTTCCTTTACCAAAGCAGATCCAAGAACCTGTGGTGGCAGCAAACCCTGAGGACGCTTGGGGTGCTTGCTGCTACAGTGTTCAAAAGATAAATTCCATGCAGGGTCTTCATGGAATGGTGGGAGACCTATGGGGGTTAAGCTAGTATCCTGGGAACAATGATGACACACCCAGCAATCCATTCAGACTGAAAAGAGGAAGATTTCACTTGCTACCATTGTGCTCACATCTTTCACTAACCGCTCCCCTTGATTACAAAAATTTGTCATGAAAAGGAAAGGAAAGGACATGATTAGATAAAACATCACAGTTTTCCAATTATCAGTTCTACCTCATCGCCAGACTCAGGAATAGTCAGCTAGGAAACATTTCTTTTCAAGGAAACACAATGGGGAAACTGAGCCAGGAGGATCACATGCTAGACTTGAAGCTAGTATTGTCCTCTCAGCTTTTCCAGATGCAGACCAAATATAAGAGCAAACAAAGTTACACCTGTAATAGTCACATTCTCTCTGAGCAGCTTGTGGCATTTCTCTCAGAAAGTGGATTATTGACTATTGATGGATTTTTATGATCCATCAGACAACACAAAATAAATCCATTATAGTCCCAAGAGCTTTTACCTCAGATGGCAAGTTTCACTAATCAAAATTTTACCAGGACTCACATCTCAAATTAAACTTGTTCTCATGAAAAAGTCAATAACTAGCGATAATTTCTATGTATTTGCAAATTCTCAGCATGCCAAATTCATTCTCAAACAAGCTCCTTGGCAAGCTTATAAAATTAAGGAGACTGGAGAAGGACTCCTGAGAAGGGGCTGCCTTTTCCGCCCTGTAGGATAGAGCTGCTATGGGCTGTTATTTTGTCTAGCCCTGAGCACTACTCTGAATGGGCAGAATCCTTCTTTCCATACAACACACACACACACACACAACACACACACAGAGTAATTGTCAGCTTTAGATTTTAGCATTAAAACAACCAGCTATCTTTCAATTTTCATAAACGACAGTCAAATTGTTTTAGCTGTAACACAAACAATAAGCTTCCGATGACGGTTGCATTCTCGGATCATATAAAAATTATTGACAGAAGGATGGACTGTCTTACCCAGTGAAGACCACTGCTGGCTTCTTACCTCCTGGGAGCTACTTCTAGGCTTTAGACCCCAGCAGCTCACTGCCACTACCAGCATGGCCCTCATTGTAACTGATACCCCTTCCCCCTACCTCCTCTCACCAGGTGAATTTGCAGGTGGGAGTTAAGGGTGAAACTCTCTTTTCCTGATCTGATCTGGGATGAGAGGCTTTAACAAGAAAAACCTCCAGGGCTATTTGCAGTTGAACTGAGATCCCCTCTTGACTCAAGGGAGGGAGTAGAAGAAGGGAGTGACCAGGGTTGGGGGGTGGGAGGGGGGGTTCGAGGTTCGAACTTCTTAAAGATCAATTGCAAAACCTGACAAAACCTTAAAATTTGTTGAGCTGTTTTTCAGCTGTTCTAACTTTTCACTTCTATACACATCCCTTAAAAATTTGGAGGGGGACATTGAACCTTTCAGACCAACAGTGACAAGACTAGTGACCTTTCTTAGGATACCTGAAGTGAGAACCAAGGACTCTGTTTCTCTGAAAGCACCTATTTAAGGCCGATCCATGGATACAACAAACCTAGAAGTGAAACTTTTAAAATTTACAGTAGATTTGAATTTAATTAACTGTATCAAATTATTGGAACAAACTAGCTTGCAAATGAAAATTTAGTAGGCCTTTAAAATCACACAAAAAGATTTTACAAAACATTTCTTTGTGAAAAGTATTTCCCTTTCTGAAAAAAATCTTACAAATTATCCTGTTAAAAGAAACAATCACCAAATTTTCATAAAATTAATTAGCTAGAAACTGTAAAGATTGGGATTTATCGAAACCAAGTTGATATAAAACATCTTTTAAGTATCATAAATCACAAAGTGTCATAAAACTAAAATTCTCAATAATCACAAATTCATAAGTATCAAAAAGTGATTGCCTTGGGGAAGAAGTTTGTTCCCTCCCCACCCCCCAAGGCAAGAACAATCAGGCCTTTAAGAACTTGGTAGGAATTTCACTACAAAGAAGACTTTACACAGGGTTGAGCAAATCAAATCTAGATTCATAATTAGTAGTGGTAATATTTTAATTTCTAAGGCCCAATACTCTAAGTATATTTTGTTTTTTTTTTTTCTTTTGGAGGGGCAATTGGGGTTAAGTGACTTGCGCAAAGTCACACAGCTAGTAAGTGTTAAGTGTGTGAGGTCGAATTTGAACTCGGGTCCTCCTGACTCCAGGGTGGGTACTCTATTCACTGCACCACCTAGCCTCCCCTTCTCTAAGTATTTTAAAAGAAAAAACTAGAAAGTACATACAAAGTTTTAAGTCAATGAAACAGGGCACAGAGACCCTGAAACCGGGGTGCAAGGACCCCCAGTGAAAACCAGGCACAGAAGCCCACCTCCTGTCTCTTCCAACATCCCATGGGGGAGGGGAAGGAATAACATAGGGTAAACCAGGTGCAGGGGGAATAACTCAGGGTAAAAAGTCCTCTCAAGCAGAGTAAGGTGCCTTTTCTTTAAGTTTTGGAGACCAAATTTTTTACTAAGCTTGTTTTGTTTAGAAAAGACCTTCACAAGAGGCAGCCAGGTAGCACAGCGAGTAAGAGCACTGGCCCCAGTGTCAGGATGAACCTGGGGATCGAATCCGGGCTCAGATACTGAGCACCACACCCAGAAATAACTGGCTGTGTAA
The DNA here is from genome assembly GCF_028583685.1 of Petaurus breviceps papuanus. Taxonomy (NCBI): domain Eukaryota; kingdom Metazoa; phylum Chordata; class Mammalia; order Diprotodontia; family Petauridae; genus Petaurus; species Petaurus breviceps. The sequence goes on along the minus strand of NW_027185860.1, from coordinate 12,774,986 downwards.
CCTTGAGCAAGTTACTTAACCCCAATTGCTTTAAAAAAAAGAAAGAAAGAAAGAAAGAAAGAAAGAAAGAAAGAAAGAAAGAAAGAAAGAAAGAAAGAAAGAAAGAAAGAAAGAAAGAAAGAAAGAAAGAAATGACCTTCACAAATCACATTTCAAGATTATTTTGAGGCTAGGAACACACTGGGCACTTTTCCTTAAAATCTCCTCCCCAGATTTCTCTTCTAGCAGCCTAGCAACCTCACACTGTTTGTCCCAGCATCCTGGGACAGATGGGAGAAAACAGCACAAGGGCATGACTGACCCCCCAGAAGTCAGTGGAGAATTAGATGTTGCTGTCAGTGTCTGGTCACTCCAGGGGTTTAGCTGCTAGGGAGAGAGTAGGAGCAGAAAGATCTGGAAGAGGACAAAGAAAAGGGTGCTTACCTGTTATTCTAGTGATTAGGAAGATTACTGGAGCCCAATTAATATTTGTGCTCCTTGGTCTCAGCACCAAATCGTTCAGGTTAGAGTTGGGAGAGCTGGTTCAAGCTTTTGAAAGAATTCACTTAGACTTCTTTAGCCAGTGGGAGCTTTATTGATGCAAAAGCATACAGACTGGAGACTTAGCAAGGAGTTAAACATAGGCACTGATACAGGAAAAGGACCAGACTTATATAGCCAGAAAGGTACACAGATGGTGATACAATTTTAGGATTTCATTATAATGGGGGTTAGAGATTTTGGGAAAGGATGAGGAAGATGGATGACCCAAGGTAAAAGAGACAAAGGAAATTTTATGACCCAGGATGGAGAGGTGACAAGGAATTTTTATGGTCCAGGATAAAGGGGAAATTTACTTTTGGACGCTCTCAGGCTCAGGAGGGCCTCCCAAGGTACTGAAAAAGTAACCCTTAATATTAACCCTTAGGTCACATCTGTATCCACATCAATATGGCTCTGAAAACAAGTCCAAGAACGAGTGGAATTAGGCTTGTTGAATTTTAAGAAGGTTCACCAATGGGAAGAAATCCAAGAACCAGAGAGGGAAAGCAGCTAGGTGAAGTGATTTTGATATGAAAGCATACTACAGACTACTTGATGAGTTTGAAAAGAAGACTACAAGGCCAGCACAAAGTCATGGCATAGCACTGACAGAGCCTTTCAGTTATCTGCACTTCGGTTGATCATATCTGATAACAGAGCAGCTCGTAATTTCATATTTCAAAAAGTGAAGAAAGCAATACAAATTAATTGTGTTCTAGATTTGACCTGCTTACAGGTCAAATGATCTGGTGGGAAATGACCATTCCATCCTAGAATCTGGGATACAAGAGACAAAACTAGACAATACTCTGATATGCTGAACATTTGGGGTGAAAAGACTTCAAAGGGTTCAGTGGAAGGATAGGGAAGATCTTGTAGACTAAAATTTTATGGGGAATGTCAGCCCAGACCAGAAAGGGAAAGTCTCAAGAAAAAAAAATTTTAAAAACAAAAAGTAAATCTGAAAAGATTGATATGGATATCCAGAGAACTCACCACTCAACTTGAATTTTCAAAAGATACATACAGAACAGGGAAGCAAAGGCAAGTAACAGATGATAAATAAAAGTGTGACGTGGTTCTGTAGTAAAAGTGTCAGGAATGTAAAGTTCAAAAGGAACTAAGGTTAACAAAGAAACCTAAGGAAAACAAAAATTCGCTTTTTTTGTTTAATGAAAAGATACATTAGGGAAAAGAGGATTATAAAAGATAAAGGTTCATGGCTCAGAGTAGAAAAAAACATGATAACTAATGAAAGAGAAGGCCCAGCTGTTCAAATCCAACTTTGTTTCTGTTTACCAAGGAGAATGATCTTTGAACAGAAAAAGACAGAACAAAACAGTTAATAGAGAATTGATCTACAAGAAAACCAAGATAAAAGAAAAAAAAGCCTAGCTGCTTTTGATGAGTTCAGTTTGTCTGGGCCAGATAAATTACATCTTCAGGTGTTGACAGAACTGAAGGATATGATTACTGAACTACACTCAGTGATATCTGCAAGGTTATGGAAACATAAGACATAGTGCTACAAAGACTGGAGAAGGGCAAATATTCTCATTTTGCAACAAAGGAAGAAAATGAAATCTGTAAACTATAAGCCAGAAAGCTCAACTTCAAACCTTGGAAAAATTGTAGAATGTGTCATTTAGAGGTCACCTGACCTTACAGGAATCTGGGCCTTAGAGCAATGGATGAGTAACAGAGACACATAAGGGTGTCCCCTTCAGGCTTGATCTACACTTTGGAAAGGTTTATCATCTTTTATATGTTAATACATTTTGTACCTTGGAAAGAACAGACCCTCTTGCATCTTTTAAAGGTTGCAAAGTTTTGAGTAGCTCACTTGCATATGAAAAGGCCAAGAAAGCAGCTGAATTGCCAGCAGAGAAAATAAACTTATTCTCCAGGCATGAATTGCTGTGTCCCATTTCTCCATTCATGTGCATGGACCAACAGGAAAGACTTTAAGTTTTAAAAACAAGGAGGTCCTGAAACCCAGAGTTTGGTAATTATTGGGCAAAACACCATTGCCTGACTGGTCCAGCCTGACGAGATGAAAATTTGAGAAAAGTACTGTGTAGACACCTTTAGTAAGAACAAGGTCTCTCATCAAGGAGACTCAGCCCTTAACCAGCAAGAAAAGGCTACATATGACTCAAGGACTTGCTAGAAAAGGATTTCCTTCCTGGGAAATAATATGCTTCACTCCGTAAGGGAGTACAAGAGGAAAAGCTACAGCCAATCCTTAAGCAAAGGTAACTGCTCTTTTTTTTTCCTAATCTCGAACTTTATTTTTTTTCAATTTTATTTTGTTTATCTACTTTTAGTTTACACCATTCAGTTCCACAATCCCTTGAGTTACAAATTTTCTCCCCCTCCTTCTCCTTCCCTCTCTCCTCCAGGGCGACATACAATCTAATACAGGCTCTACAAATAATTTTGCATTAAGCGTTAGTCAGGTTGTAAAAAAGGATTATAACCAATGAAGTGACTAACAAGAAAGAAGGAACAAAACAAAACTAAACAGAAAACAGAGAGCAGGTAGTTTGCTTCAATCGGCATTCAAACTCCATAGTTCTTTTCTCTGGATGTGGATATTCTTTCCATCATGAGTCTTTTCAAGTTGTCTTATGACCTTGCATTGCTGAGAGGAGCCCAGCCTATCAAAGACATTAGTCATAGATACGACACGTCTGTCATTGTGTACAAAGTGCTCCTGGCTCTGCTCTCCTCACTCAGCATCAATTTGTGTAAGTCTCTCCAGGTCATTATGAAGTCCATCTGCTCCTCATTTCTTATACCTCAATAGTATTCCATTACATTCATATACCACAGCTTGTTTAGCCATTCCCCAATTGATGGGCATCCCCTTGATTTCCAATTCTTTGCCACCACAAAAAGAGCTGCTATCAATATTTTTGTGCAGACAGATCTTCCTCCTACTTGTATGATCTCTTTAGGATAGTAGGATCCTAGAAGTGGGATTGCTGGGTCAAAGGTATCACTACTCTTTCTGAAAGAGTACAATAGTATTTCAACTATAACAGCTGAGTCTAGAGTCAAAGGCAGTGGAAACTGTATATATCCTACCCAGTGAGACAGTTCAAGCGAATCCATGTGCATTCCAGACTCAAAGAAATCCATATCTTGGTGGGACATGTGAAAACATCATGAGTTGAAGTAGGAGAAACTGTATAGAGGGAAGCTAAAATCAAGGTGATCAGGGTGGAAAGACAAGGCAAAAGAAGTGTTTGGGCAGATACAGTGTTGCAGAAATGCCCTCCTAGATTATAGAACCCTAAGGAGGTAATATTATCTCTCGCTTCTTCTCTTGGGTTTTCTCATGGAAACCTTGAAATATTTGCCTCTAGGAAAGTCTATTTACTACTCTTAGTTTTAGGTGTTTATTTGTCTTTTTAAACTTAGGTAACCATGGGCCTCTGCTATTATAGTTGTAGAAAATGCAGTTGGGAGGAGAAAATTTGGGGAGAGCACTCCCAGAGAAGTGGACAGTAATAATTGATGACAGAGAGACCACAGCTATTCTGTTTTTTCTACCAAAGGGAATGGCCTTTGAATTGAAAAGGACAGAACAAAAATGACTATTAGGTAGTTGATATTCAATATAGCAAGATAAGATGGAAAGAGAATCTTGAAGCCCTTGTCAAATTCAATTCATCTGTCTCAGATGAATTACATCTTCAGACTAGAGATGGATCTAAAGTGTTTTATCAGAGTATTTTCTCTGACTCAGGTTACAGAACTAAAAAAGTGTAGAACTGAAAATCCTTCGATACTACTTTCTTTATGCTGATAAACCCATCTAGTCAGAATTAGTAATGGGTTTGGGGGACTAATGGGAATGTTGGAATTACACGTCTTACCATACTTCCCTACCACTGTTACATAGTATTAAAGACGTAGTTGATGGGCATCAAGGAAAGAAAGAAATAATCACAAGGAAACAGCATGATTTCGTCATGGACAGGTGATGCCCAACTAAATTTTCTGACAGAATAACTAAGCTGGTAGGTAAAAGAGATGTAGATTTTCCAAGAATCTATCAAATTATTCGATAGTATTTCATGTTATTCTTGGGAACACTATAAAAAATATCTGAGTCAGACAATATTACAATTAGATGGATTTGCAACTTGTAGAATGACTGGATGAAAATGTAGCCCTTAATAGTTCGGTGTTAATTTTGAACAAAAATTCCAGTAGTGTGTCCAAGGGAACCACAGACCATGTGCTATTTAGCATTTTCTCTTGACTTCTCATGTTTCCAGCTATAATTTCACCTTCTAAAGGAAAACTACCATAAAATAATGATAGAAGAAACCCGATTATGGGGACCCTAGTCCACTCTATTCCCAAGCACCCATAATCACTTAGAAGCAACTGTGAGGGATAATTTGCAGTGAAGTTTCCCCATTCTGAAAAATCAAATCTAGAGTGACTTCAGCATCCACTAGGCCTAAATTTAGAGGTCACCTGACCTTACAGGAATCTGGGACTTAGAGCAATGGAGACCCTCCCCAGTACCACCTCAGCACAAGATATGCCAAATAAGGATAAAACTGCCTTCTTGGCCCTGCATTGGACACCCACAGGTTTCCACGTCCTTTGTCTCCAAGATAGATTCCCGTGCTTAGGTTGTTGGCCGGCCTCCCTACCAATGAGAGGGAAGGCCAGTTGGGGGGCTGGGTTTCTGCATCAGAAGGTTCTATAACCATGGGATGCTTCTACCTGTTGCTCTCTCCCTGGCAGATGCCATTTGAGCGACAGGGGCAGAGTCCTTTCTCATGAGAAAGAATAAATAAACTTTTCTCTACTTTCCTAAGCAGTCTCTGAACTCATTTACTGTGCTGCTGCACACACAACCAAACAATTATTTGAGTCACAATTGTACAACACAATATTAATAATAATTCTTAAGTTTTCCTTAGCTCCTGCCAAGAGTCTTCATTCAGGTCCACAACCTAACACTCCGCCTACTTAGTATAAAGAGAGCCTCCCCAGATCCCTTTCTAGTTCTCCCAGAGAAACCCAGTTGACTCCTTTGAGAGCTACTGATGTGGATACAAAGGTACCCTAAAGGTTATTATTAAGGGTTGCTTTTTCAATACCTTGGGAGACCCCCCTGAGCCTGAGAGCATTCTAAAGTAAACTTCCCCTTCAACCTGGACCATAAAAATTCCTTGTTTCCCTCCCCCCAATCCTGGGTCATAAAATGTCCCTTGTCTCTTTTATCTTGTGTCATCCATCTTCCTCATCCTGTCCCTAAATCTCCAACCCCCATTAGAAAGCCTAAAGGTTGTGTAGCTTTCTCTCTATGTAAGTCCTTTTCCTATATCTGTGCCTTTTATTTAGCTCCTTGCTAAATCTCAGGTCCGCATGCTTTTGTGTCAATAATGCTCCCGTTGGCTAAAGAGAAGGACTGTAATTCTTCCAAACCTGAAACCAGCTCTCCCAACTCTAACCTGAACAATCTGGTGCTGAGACCCAGGAGTACAAGTATTAATTGGGTGCCAGTGATCTCCTCCTAGCCACTGGGATAACAGGTAAGTGCCCTTTTCTTTGTTCTCTTCCCCAGACCTTTATTCTCCCACTGTCTTCCTAGCAGACCCCTGGAGTGCCCAAACATTGACAGCAACATCTAAGGCTCCACTGACTTCTGGGTGGGCAGTCAGACTGTGGACCCTCATATAAGGGGATGCGCTTGTGCTGGCTCAATCACATTTGTTTTCTCCCCTCTTTCCCAGGACCCTGGGACAAGCAATGAGAGGCTGCTAGGAGATAAATTTGGGGAGGAAGGAGATCTTAAGGAAAAGTGCCTAGTGTTCCATTATCACACAACCTGGCCTCAAAATAATCGAGAAAAGTGATTCGTGAAGGTGATTTCTAAACAAAACCAGCTTAGTATGAAATTTGGTCCCCAAAACTTAAGGAAAAGACCCTTGCTCTGCGTGAGTGAACTTTTTCCCCTGTGTTGTTCCCCTACACCGTGGTTTACCCTGTGTTATTCCTTACCCTCCCCCATGGGTCACTGGGGGAGGTGGGCAGGTAGACCTCTGCACCTGGTTTTCTTTGTGGGTCTCTGCATTCCCAGTTTCAGGGTCTCTGTATTCTGTGGGCCTCAGCGCCTGGTTTTCTTTGGGGGTCCCTGAGCCCCAGTTTCTAGGTCTTTGTACCCTTTGTCATTAGCTGAAAAATTTATATGCGTTTTTCTAGTCTTTTCTCTTAAAATGCTAAGAGTATCGGGCCTCAGAAAGTAAAATGTTACCACTAGTGATTATGAACCCGGATTTGATTTGTTCAACCCTGTGTGAAGTGTTCTCTATAGAGAAATTCCTATTAAGTTCTTAAAGTCCTGATAAACTTTGTTATTGTGATAAGGCTAGTTTAATTGGCTATGTTCTTGTCTTAGGGGTGAAAAAAACAACTAAACTTCCCTCCCAAGGTAAACACCTTTTGGTACTTAGGAATTTGTGATTATTGAGAATTTTGGTTTTAGAACACTTTGGGGATTTGTGATACATAAAAGACATTTTATATCAACTTGGTTTCAGTAAATCTCAGTCTTTGAGGTTTCCAGCTAATTTATTTTATGAAAGTTTAGTGATTATTCTTTTTAACATAAGAATAAACTGTAACATTTTTATTTTTAGAGAGGGAAAGAAATGTTTTTTAAAGATTTTTTTTTTGCAAAGAAATGTTTTTAAAGGCCTACTAAATTTTCATTTGCAAGCTAATCTGTTCTATAACTTGATACTGATAGCAATTCTATTCAAACCTACTGTGAATTTTCTAAATTTTACTCCTAGGCTTTTGTTTCCTTGGATCAGCCTTTACTAGGTGCTTTCAGTGAAACTGAGTCATTGGTTCCTGGTTCAGCTCTCCTAAGAAAGGGCACTAGTTTCCTGACTGTTGGTCTTGTGTGCACCCCAAAACTGTGTGCAACCGAGATGCTTACCCACATAATACACAGAGGCTTCTCAAGGTAGGAAGCAGAAAAGAATGGTTTATTACGATCTCAAGAAAGGGTCAACCTCCATCTGACAAATAGTCAAGGAGGAGAAGTAATTTACAAAAGAAAATGGTGAAGTTGTAAAGTCCTAACACAGAATTCTCCCCCACCTCCCTGCTGAACCTTTTCTTCCATTGGCTGGAAGTCAGGTGCACAATCTAAGCGTGGCAATCTACCTCAAGTACTGGAACAAGGAAACAGTAGATCACCCAATGTACATTTGAGAAGGTCCTTCTGTTCTTATTTGGCATATCTTATACTGAAGTGTCACTGAGGAGAGGGGTGACTCCCTACGGCTCTGAGTTCTGAGTCCTTGTAGATCATATGATTTCTGGCAAAGGGGAACTTGAGCCTGTTTCCCACAAAAAGCCTCACTAGATTTTAGAGTATAGTCTGAGAAGTTTTCACGTCTCTCATTCAGTCTGAAAGGTTCAATGTCCCACTCTAAATTTTTAAGGGGTGGGCATAGAAGTGAAAAGTTAGAAAAGCTAAAAAACAGCTTAGCATATTCTAAGGTTTTTCAAGGTTTTGCAACTGATCTTTAAGGAGTTTTTAAATGCCTCCTGACAGCCCTGGACACTCCCTTCTTCCACTCCCTCCCCTTGAGTCAAGAGGGTACCTCAATACTACTGCAAACAACTCTTCAGTTTTTCTATTAATGTTTCAACTCAGATCAAATTAGGAAAAGAGAGTTTCATCCTTCCCCCTCACCTGCAAATTCATCTTCCCTCTCCTGTTGAGAGGAGGGAGGGGTAAGGGGCATCAGCTACTGTGAGAGTGCTTCTGGTAATGCCCTTGAGCCACTGGGGCCAAAAGTCTAGAAGTAGCTCCCAGGAGGTAAGAAGCCAGCAGTGGTCTGCACTGGGTAAGATGGCCCATCCTTCTATCAATAATTTTTATATGATCTGAAAATACAGTTGATATCATCTGAAGCTTATTGTTCATGTTACAGCTAAAACAATTTGGCTATTGCTTATGAAAACTGTAAGATAGCTGGTTATGTTTTAATGCTAAAACCTAATGTTGGTAATTGATTACTATGCATGTGTTGTATGGAAAGAAGGATTCTGCCCACATCGAGCAATTCTCAGGGCTACTCAAAAGCACCACCCACAGTAGCTCCAAGGAGAATTGAGGTGGATAAGGCAGCCCCTTCTCAGGGGTCCCTCTCCATCCTCCCTACTTTTATAAACTTGCCAAAGAGCTTGTTTGAGTTATGGAGTTCCTAGTCAAGGAACTTGGCATGCTGGGAATTTTTAAGTATATAGAAATGATCTCTGTTGATTGGCCTTTGCATGAGGACAAGTTTAAATTTGAGATCTGAGTCCTGGTAAATTCTTGATTCAGTGAATGTTGTCATCTGAGGTAAAAGCTCTTGGGAGATGATGAACTGTGTTTTGAATCATCTGATGGATCGTAAAAATCCATCAATAGTCAATAATCTACCTTCTGAGAGAAATGCTACAAGCTGCTCAGAGAGAATGTGACTGTTGCAAGTGTAACTTTACTTGCTTTTATATTTTTTCTGTGTCCAGAAAAGTTGAGAGCACAATCCTAGCCTCAGCCTAGAATGGGATTTTCCTGGCTCAGTTTCCCCATTGTGTTCCTTTGAAAAGGAATGTTTCCTACCTGACTACTCCTGAGTCTGCCTATGAGGTGGAATTGATAGTACATGGTTGGAAAACTGTGATGTTTTATCTAATCATGTCCTTTCCTTTCCTTTTCATGACAAATTTCTCTAATCAAGGGGAATGGTTGGTGAAAGATATGAGCAGAATGCTAGCAAGTGAAATCTTGTTCTTTTCAGTCTGAATGGGTAGTTATTCTATACCCCAGTTGGGTAAAAGGGCATAGCAGGGTGAAAGATTAAATCCCTGGAATAGAACATTCTTTCCGGATGTTATGGCAATAATTAGATAAAAGGAAAATAACTTTGTGAAACAAAGTTACAAACACAATGTTGAATCATTATCCCATAGACTAAGGCTCAGATACACCTGAGCTACTATCACAACGTGTATATTTGAGATCTGAGCTATTCAGCCTAAGATTATTTTCCTTTTTATACATTAAAGAACTTAGCAAATGGATATTTGGCCTAGTTAACTGCCTGTCAATAGATGTACATCTGTATGGAATAAGGTCCTTAAATGTTTCAAGATGATGTTAGAATAATTGAATATTGGTACAACTGAATGAGAGACCTAGATGTTATTCTCTTAATTACTGAAACTAGGTCAGAAACGACTTCTGTTTGAGGAAATTAATTTCAGTGCAGATTTCTTAAAGGGAGGTAAAGTATGGAATACTTTTGTATTAATGGAAAAGTCAATCTCATTCAAAGTTTGTTGCTATTGTGGAAATAATACCTGCTTACACTGTGTGTTCTGTGGTACAAACATATTTTATGGAATAATTACTGATGGATCCTCCCAAATCTTTTATGATAACTGGAGTTAAAATCGGTCTCTTATAAGCAAATTCATCTGTGTAACTATAACTCAGGGGTAGAAAACTTCTACCTGCAAAGTGTTAATTATTTTTACTTGTATAGAGTTGAATCCTTAATAGCATCTGATCCTCCTAAAGGAATTGGAATCAGAGTGGAAACTTTCGAGAATATAACAAGATCAGATTATTCTATATGTCAAAAGTAAATAATAGCATCACAGGGATCTTGGTTTCTTTCTTTGTTTTCCTGTATTCTGACATCAACATTTAATGCTCCTTCTGTTTGGGCCCCGCATATTGAACTTGTCTGTAAGATGGGTGTCTCCTTTATTATCAAGTATCCCGCCAAATGGTCACGGATACCTGTTCCACACTCTTGTCATCCCCTGGGTGCTGTTTCAGCCTCATTTTACTCCCCTCCCCACTCCCTCTCAGGCAGACACAGCTCCTTTGTTCCTTTCCCAAAAGTATTTGGGTAGATGGTGAGGCAGACAGGAGTGCCTCAGGGCAGATGAAGCAAACAGGAGGCAAGATGTGAAATGTGGGATAAGATGCAAGGCATAGCTAGCCAGAAAAGTGATCAAAAAAGACTATGTAATGAAACCCCTCAACCTGGGGACCTGCCTGTGTGCTTTGTAGCTGTGCTGCGTTTTGGGCCCCACCCTGAACCACATTCTGTTTCACTCAAAAGATATTATGGATGCAAGACATCCACTCCAGACAGATACCTCCCCCTCCTTCCTCCTGGGAGTCATGGTTCCTCTCCTTTCTTTCCTCCATTCTGACCCCATTATTAATGATTTTACTTACTCTTGTACTTGGTCCATGCTTGTTTAACCTCCTGGTTTGCTTTGTGTCTTCTCCCCTACAGAAATTCCACTTTCAACTTTTAGGATACTAACCCCTACGCTTGGTGTCCCACGGGGATTTGCCTCTCTCTACCATGGACTCAGTCAGGACTGCATTCCACAGCCCCAAGGTGACCAACCCTCCTCAACCAATTCTAAGCCCCTGAAATGGGCTCTTCACCCCTGTGCAGCAGGAAGCAGCTACTGAAGACAATAACCTTTGCCCCTTGTTACCTGAAAGAATTTTCCTGCCTAGTGGTTGAGTGGGGAAATGATGTGCATGCAAAGGTGCCCTAAGGGTTAATATTAAGAGTTGCTTTTTCAGTGCCTTGGGAGGCCCTCCTGAGCTTGAGAGCATTTTGTAAATTCCCCCCTTACCATGGACCATAAAAATTCCTTGTCTCCCTCCCACCCCTATCTTGAGTCATAAAATTTCCCTTGTCTCTTTTATCTTGTGTCATCTCTCCTCCTCATGCTGTCCCTAAATCTCTAACCCCCATTAGAAAGCCTATAGTTTGTGCAGTTTTCTGTCTATATAAGTCTGGTCCTTTTCCTATATTAGTGCCTTCTGTTTAGCTCCTTACTAAATCTCAGGCCCATATGCTTCCGCATCAGTAAAGCTCCCATTGGCTAAAGAGAAGGTCTAAGTGCATTCTATCAAACCTGAACCAGCTCTCCCAATTCTGACATCAACACTACCAACAAACTCCAAAAGAGAACAATGAAAACCTCTCCTGCACTTCTCCACATGTGATAGCTCCCTGCTCAACATTTCTCTAATTTCTCTAATGAGTTGTACTTAATAATACCTGCTGAAAATTTTTCTCTTCTCTGACAAACCCTATGCCAGTAAAAGAATCACTAAATTCATTTCTCAACCTACTTAATTCTGGTGCTTTCCTTCTGTTCTCCAATTTATTTTGCTGTATATCTTGTTTGCACATTGTCTCCACATTAGACTATGAGTTGCTTGAGAGCAGAAACTGTCTTTTGCCTTCTTTGTATTCTTAGCACTTAGCAATATATCTGACACATTGTAGGTACTTAACAAATATCGATTGCCTAGAATGAACTTCTTCCTTATCTCTGTGTTCTAGACTCTTCATAGTTTATCAAGGCTCAGATCCAGTGCTGCTTTGTGTATTTTTATTTCCTCAATTACGAAGTATTCTTTTGCTCCTCAAATAATAACTCAAAGTGAATCCCCCCTTTTGTGAAGTATTCTCTTACTCCTCAAATTTTACTTACTCCTCAATATTTGCTCAAAGCAAATATTCCTCCCCTGCATTTTTCACTCTCTATGCTTAGTTTTAACTGTAAGGGAAATGGTGAACCACTGGAGTTTATTGAGTAGGGCAATGATATGGTCAGACCTGCGTTTTAGCAAGATAACTTTGGCGACCAAGTGGATGATAGGCTAGAGAGAGGAGAGACTCAAGACAAAGAGATTAACCAGCAGGCTGTTGCGATAGTCCAGGCATGAGGTGGTAAAGACCTGTATACCAAGGTAGTGGCCACATGAGTAGAGAGAAGGAGTCACATATGGAAAATGTTGGGAAAGTAGAAATGACAAAACTTTGGCAGATTGGACCTATGGAATGAGTGCAAGTAAGAAGTTGAGAATATTACCAAAGCCATGAATCTAAATGACTAAGAGGAGGATGATGTTCTTTATAATTATAGGGAGATTCAGAGAGAAGATTTGAGGGGAAAGACAATGAGTTCATTTTTGGACATGTTGAGTTTGAGATTTTTATGAGATAAATACTTCAAAATGTAAAAGACGCGGTTAGTGATTTGTCTGGAGGTTGGGAGAGACATTGAGGATAGATAAATGGGTCTGAGAATCACCTTCATAGAAATGATCATTGAACCCCTGGGAACTGATCATATTGCCATTAGAATCTTTTTTGTGTCATGAACTCCTTTGGCAGTTGGATGGACTATGGACTCCTCAGAATATTATTTTTTAATGTATTAAATAAAATGCATAGGATTGGGGAGGAGCCAAGATGGCAGCATAGAAGCAGGAAGACTCCCTGCACTCCCCCCTATGACCACCTCAAATACCTATAAAAATGACTCTAAACAAACTTTAGGACTATAGAACCCACAAAGTGACAGAGAGAAACAAACCTTCCACTGAAGACAGCCCAGCAGACAGGCAGGCAGCAGCATGTTGGAGCAGAGCCCAGTCCCCTGAGGCCCAGGGGAGCCTGATATGGAGGGACTTCAGGAGAATAGATCACCAGCAGCTGTGGTGGTTTCCAGAATTATCAACCCATAAATGCCAAAGACAAAGTGAGAGGTCAGTGGACTTTAGGAACAGAGAGTCCGGGAGTACAGTCTGGCCTCTGTCCCTGGGGGCAGAAGTGGCTGAGGCTCCACGGCAGTGCAGCCACCTCCACGTGGCTGCTGCAGAGCTCTTGGCCTGCAGATTGTAGGGGGACCAAGCAACCATTCTGAGGGATAATCGCTCTTGCTTTAACCTGCTTGGGACTGGATTGCTAGGGTGGAGGTCCTCCGGTGCATGACCAGTTTGCCAGAGACAGTGGAGGCTTCTGAGAGGGCACCTAACTAAGAGCTCCAGCAGCTGAGAAAACCCCGGTGATTTGGGACAAAGCACCACCCCCCACCCCGCCTCTGGTAGCAGAGTTCTACTGTGGCTAAAAACTCAAAAGTTAAGTAATCGAGTAGCAACATGAGCAAGCAAAGGAACCAAAGCAAGAACAGCAACCCGACTTTGGACTCCTTTTGGGGGGACAAAAAGGATCAAAGCATGGAACAAGAGAAAGACAATGAAGTCAGAACCCTGCACCAAAAGCTTCCAAGAAAAATATGAACTGGTTACAGGCCATAGAGGACCTTAAGAAGGATTTTGAAAGCCAAATACGAGAAGGGGAGGAAAAATTGGGAAGAGAAATGAGAATGATGCAAGAAAATCAGGAAAAAAGAGTCAACAACCTGACTGAAGAAAATGACACCTTAAAAATAGACTAACTCAAATGTCAAAAGAGGCTCAAAAAGGCAATGAGGAGAAGAATGCCTTAAAAAGTCGAATTCTATAGATGGTAAAAGAATCTCAAAAACTCACTGAAGAGAATCATTCCTTCACAATTAGATAGGAGCAAATGGAAGCTAGTGACTTTGTGAGAAATCAAGATACTATTAAACAGATCCAAACAAATTAAAAAATAGAAGGCAATGTGAAATATCTCATTGGGAAAACCACTGACCTGGAACATAGATCCAGGAGAGATAATTTTAAAATTATTGAAAGCCATGATCAAAAAAAGAACCTAGAAATCGTCCTTCAAGAAATTCTCAAGGAAAATTGCCCTGATATTTTAGAACCAGAGGGCAAAACAGAAGTTGAAAGAATCCACCAATCACCCCTTGAAAAAGATCCCAAAAAGAAAACTCCTAGGAATATTATAGACAGGTTCCTGAGTTCCCAGATCAAGGAGAAACAATTTGAATATTGTGGAAATACAATCAGGATAACACAGGATCTGGCAGCTTCTACACTGAGGGATCAAAATGCTTAGAATATGATATTCTGGAGGTCAGAGGATCTGGGATTAAAACCAAAAATCACCTACCCAGCAAAACTGAACATCATGTTTCAGGGGAAAATATGGTCATTCAATGAAATAGAGGACTTTCAAGGATTCTTGATGAAAAAACCAGAGTTGAATAGAAAATCTGACATTCAGATACTTGAAGCAAGAGAAGCATGCGAAGGTAAACAGGGAAAAGAAATCATAAGGAACTTATCGAAGTTGAACTACTATTTACATTCCTATATGGAAAAACAATCATTGTAACTCATGAAACTTTTCTCAGTATGAGAATAGTTGAAGGGAATAGAAATGTGTGTATATATACATATATGTATATATGTATATATACACATACATATGTCTATGTAGGAGAGTATATGGGTGTATGAATACATATGTGAGTGTGTGTATATATATGTACACCTATACAGAGTGTATACATAGACAGAGGGCACAAGACCAGTGAATAGGAAGGGATGATACTTAAAAGGTGAAATTGAGAGGTGAGAGAGGAATATAATGAGAGGAGATGGGGAGAGACAGAATGGGGTAAATTATCCCATATAGAAGAGGCAAGGGAAAATGGTTACAATGGAAGGGAAGAACAGGAAGGCAAAAGGGAATGGGTCAACCTTACTCTCATTGAAGTTGGCTTAGGGAGGGAATGACATATACACTAAATAGGGTATCTCACCCTACAGGAGAGTATGGGGGAAAGGGATAAGACAGGGGATGATGGAGGGGAGGGCACGTTGGAGGGGAGGGCACGTTGGAAGCACACACTTCTAAAAAGCGACAGGGTCAAAGTAGAGAATAGAACAAGTCAGGGACAGGATAGAATGGAGGGAAATATAGTCAATCTCTTACAATATATTCGCTATTGAAATGTTTTGCATAGCTACACATGTACAACCTATATTGAATTGTTTATCTTCCCAGTAAGGATGGGTAATGAGGGAGGAAGGGAAAGAATCTAGAATCCAAAGTTTTAAAATCAAATTTTTTAAGATACATATATATATATATTTACATGCAACTAGGAAATAAGATATATAGGCACTGGGGTATAGAGATCCATCTTGCCCTACTGGAAAATTGGAGGGGTTTTGGGGGAGGATATAGGAAGAGCAGATTGGAGGAGGGTGTATTCAGTGGGATTGCTGTTTTGAGGCAGTGTATAGGGGAAACACAGGGAGAAAAGTTGTAACTCAAAACCTTGTGACAATGAATGATGCAAACTAAAAATAAACATAAATTTTAATTCAAAGGAAAAATGCATAGGATTGCAAAGGAAACCAATTATGTTGAAATTAAAATGTAATTTTTTTCCATCCAAGTTGATGGCCCCTTCCCATCAAAATTCATTAGCCTATTGGTTAATGGATTAAGAGTCCATTATCCCAATTATCCCAGAGTTGGGATAATAGAAAAAAAAATTCTGTTAGGGAAGATGATATAGGATGGGATCAAGCATGCGTGTAGAGGGGCTTGCTTTGGCAAAAAGTGCCACATTTTTCTGTTATCCAGGGATAAAGAATGAGATTAAGGAGTAAGACATGTGAGTGAATGTGTGACAAGGAGGGGGAAGAGGGAGCTCCTAGTAAATGGTTTCAATTTTTTCATTTAAGTCTGAGACAAGGTCTTCATTTGAGAGGATGGGGAGAAAGGGTGGCATGAGAAGTTGGAGAAGGGATAAAAAGGTCTGGGATAGGCACTGTGGTGAGTGGGACAGTGAATTGATTAGGTAGGTAGTAAGGATTGCTTTACTGCAATGAGAGCCCAGTTGAGGCTGCATAATATAAATCCGTAGAGGATCAAGTCAACACAGTTTTATTATTGTTTCCAGCTTTCTTCAGTATGTATGCACCCCAAAACTGTGTGCAACCAAGATCCTTACCCAAATAATACTCAGAGGCTTCTCAAGGTAGGGAGCAGAAAAGAATGGCTTATTATTATCTCAAGAAAGGGCCACCCTCCTGACAAATGGTCAGGGAGGAGAAGCAATTTACAAAAGGAAATGGTGAGGTTATAAAGCCCTAACACCGAATTCTCCCCCACCCTCTGCTGACCCTTTTCTTTGACTGGCTAGAAGTCAGGTGCACAATCTAAGTGCAGCAATCTACCTGGAGTAGCCGAACAAGGAAACAGTAGACCACCCAATGTATATTTGAGAAAGCACTTCTGACCTTATTTGGCATATCTAATGCTGAGGAGTCACTGAGGGGAGGGGTGACTCCCTACCATTCTGAGTTTTGAGTCCATGTAAATCATGGGATTTCCGGTGCAGGGGAACTTGGGCCTGTTTCCCACGAAAAGCCTTACTAGATTTTAGAGGATAGTCTGAGAACTTTTCACTTCTTTCACTCAAGTAGCACATGAATAGGAGCAAAGGCAAGTGAATTGTCAAAGAATAATCTAAGCACATGTCTGATAAGACATGATCAGTGACAGGATGGTGGGGCAAGGGTCCAAGTGTAGAAAATAGTATAGAGTTGAACTTATTCAAAAAGGGGTCAAGATAAGGAAGAGGGAAGACAGAAGAATGTAGTCAGTGCAATGGCCTGAGAAAGAGCTGAGGGTTAGAGGTATAAGGTTAGAGGTCACAGTGAGGACAAAGGCCAGGGTTAGGGGTTATAATGCATAGGGAAAGGTGGAATGATTAAATATTATGATCTCATAAAGGAACTATGGAGTTTGTGAACATCGAAGATGAATACTTGTCAAAGGAGAGTTAGTTATTTTTTTAAGCAGAGAAGAGGGAACACACTTACCAGGGATTCTTCAGACATCACAATGAGTCAGTAAGGTAAGGTAACTGTCAGTCAACTAGAATTTATTAAGCACTTACTATATGCCAAGAATTGTACTAGGTGATGTGGATACAAATACAAGGGGGAAAAAATAATCTCTTCCCTTTGAAAGCTTATATTCTAAGGACTGGCTTTCTAGTCGAGAAAGGAGAAGATGGAGGTCAGCTGGTCCAGATCCCAAAGGAACTAATCAACAGTAGAAGGGACCCTAGAAAGCTAATTAGCTGGCTGTGAGTCATCATTATTACCTATGGCCTGGTTTAAAAAGAAGCTACTATCCCAGAAAGTAAGAGCTTGAAGACGTAGCAAGAGAGAAAGAAAGGGAGGAGTAGTCTGACCCCCCCCCCAAAAAAGTGAAAAATGGTCAATTGTGGTAGGATAGTAAAGGGCCGCTAGGCCCTAGTTCTGTTTGCCTGCTGCCAGCCCAGCAAAAAGAAGAGTGTAACACTTTTCTTGCATCAACTCCCTAAAAGTAAAGAATCTCCATGACCCCTTTGGCACTGAGAAATAAACTCAGTGGTTTTGATGGTCTTAATTCCTAGACCACAGTTCTAAGTAGAAGGCTTCAGTTGTTGAACAGTGCAGAAAAACTTTTTTTTTTTAAGTTTGTTTTCTCTCTCTTCCTGTAGGGAGTACGGCTTGAGTTCTTCTTCCAATTTAGCCAGGAGTCTGCTGACTTTACCTGACTTGAATAAAATTCATTTTTATTTTGAGGACCTAGTAAACAAAAAGGCATATGGGGGTGGCAATAGTTAGAGGACAGGAATAGAGTGATACACCTGTTTCACCAGCACTTGATTTCTCTCTAAATTCTCAAATTATCTATAATCTCTGTCACAAGTCTACTCCATCTGTATTGAGAATAAGTTTGGTACCGTGACATAACTGGCTATTTTGCATTAAGCCATTTTGTAATGAAGTATTTTGAGGTTTGTTTTTCATAATTAATTTTTTCTAAGTGTTCAAAAACTACTGGTAAACATATGGAAACTCCAGATAGGGCAAACCACCAATGGAAAAATTTGATAAACAACTTTGTCATTATTTTATGTCATCCAGCACCAATCAAATTAATTAACAAACAAATTAGGTCACCAGTCATTCTGACACCAGTCAGAATTTGGGCGTTAACAACTAACATTCATAGCTAGAATTGTAAGAAACACACTGGGTACCCCCAGTCTCTAGGTTGACCTTGCATCAAGGAAGCTCCTGCATACCAAAGCATTAGCTGTATTCATATGACTAAGGACAGTGATAATTGACTGAGATTTGCCATCTCAGAGGGAGATACACAGCTTCTCCCTGGGCAGATGGAACTGATGAGGGATGGCTCCCAATAGGTTCAGCAGGAACTCTGATCTTATCTAAGACCAGAACCTGTGATTCAGTCTGGAAAGAATTCAACTCAAGCCTAATTGGAGTCAGAGTTGTAAAAGTTTATTATACGCCTGACAGCGGGCAAGGATCCTTAGGGGACCTGAAACCTTAAAGGGGTAGAATAAGATTTATATAGAATCATCCACAGTAGAATCTGTGCCAATTATGCTAACTAGGTGATTAAGGGTGGGATTAGGGAAGAGTTAAGGTGGGGCCGGTGTTTAAAGGGGTATTCAAGCTTTATGTAACTGTGTAGTGGTAGTACCCATAATTCACTGGGGAAAAGCCCAAGGCAGGGCTACCTAGAGGTGTGGTTTTAGGCTTGAAACGTCACTGAGTCAGCAAGCGGTCAAGGGCTGATGGAGAAGTACCCAGTCTGCCACCCATCAGTGTCATGTTTGACAGGATTGATGTCTGGGAACCAAGGTTAGGGAAAGATAATGGCTTAAGGAGTTAACCTAGAAAGGGGGGTATTGAAGGATTCATGGGGGCAATGAGACACTATACAAGGGGGAGATAATAGTTGCCTAAGCTGGAATGTTTATAGATACTTTAGTGAAGGATTCATAAGAATAGCTTGTTATTGTTCCAAGCTGAGATAGTTGTTGCTGGTCAGAGTTATTGCTCTGAAGCTAGGGGTGAGGGGAGAAGGGGCAGAGTTAATGCTCTGAGACTGGGGAAGGGGGTGGGGAATAGAGTGTGATTTTACGAACTGGCTTTACAAATTGATGTTACAAATATAGATCCCAAGCACCCCATCATTATTGATGTTACAAAGTGGTATTACAAATTGAGTTTACAAAAATAGATTTTACAAACATAGATCCCAAGCACCCCATCAGAACCGCATGCTTACTGGGAAGTCTTAGAAAATCAAATAAGTAATTATCTAATATTCATACTGCTTAATAACAAATATGAACTGATGTTTGCATTCACATAATTATTAAAGTATGATTGTTAGTACTGAAAAGTTTAATTCTAATTATTCATTCTACTGTACTAGCTAGCATGAATAATGGTAAATTGGTTTTGGACCTTATATCATCTGCCTGTTAATTCAAAGCCCAATGGAATTCTGTCCTTCTGATTTATCCCCAAATCTCCAAAGTCCCTAATCCCTGCTATTCTAAGAGGGCTGTGACTAGAAATCTACACTACCATAGATCTAGATAGGCTTTTTCTAGGGTTCATTTCTATAGGGAAAAATTACTTTAGAAACATTCATACAATAGAACAGGTAACCAAAAATGTTTGAAAAAATCAGTTGTGTAACACAGAGAGTTCCCAAGGTTATTAATTCTCTACTGATACACCTAAAACCAAGAGGGTCTCTTGACCCTCCAGCAGGGATTTTGACTGGCCCGGATTTCAAAGCAATTAGTCATTTTCTAATCAATGTCTGAATTATTCACTGTTTCCTTTCTCCATTCTTTACCAATGCTCTCTCTCTTCTCCAAGGATCGTCAATTTCCCACCCTCCTCTGATTCGTTTCATTGATTCATTTCAAAATATTTCAGCCTGCCAGATATCTTTAGTCTCTACAAATAACCAATTAAACTTACAAAACAAATAGCTTTTGAAATGTGACATAGAGTAATATAGTTTTCCCATCAATCATATTCATGTATCCCTAAAGTTCACAAGGGAGAGAAGCATAGTATAGTTGACAAGGGACTAGCTTTGGAGTTAGGAAGACATAAATTCAAGTTCCGCTTTTGACATATAATAGCTCAGTGACTATAGGTAAGATACTTCTTAGTAATCCCTACAATTCTCTAAAAATATATCTCATAGATAGTTGATAATCTTTAGTAGCAGATGGTGTTTCCATACAGGGCCTCCCTCTGCCAAGAAAATCACAAGTCTCAACTACACAAAGATCCCCTACCCCTAATTCAACCCTTGCAATACTTTCTCATGTGACTTTACCATTCTAACAATTACACAGGATTAGGGTGGGGATTTTTTGTTTGGTTGGTTTTTGGTTAAACCTTGCCCACTGGTGAAATTAATGATTAGTGAATACAGTGAATAGTCTGTAATGGTCAAAGTCATAGAAATAATATCCCCTGCTTATGTAACTAAAGACCCAGGTGATGGCATTACTTGGATATGACTGTGCTGTAGAACCAAGCTCCTATCTGAGATAACAGATTTGTTTTAGGTTGCTGCTTCCCTGCCTCCCTAGTTTTCTAGTAAAAAGAATGATAATGATTTTAGTCAGAATACTTCTAAAAGGCCTGACCACCTTGTCAATTGTGTACCCTAAAATAAATACATTTGAACACTATAAATAGGAATTTTTACATTTAGTAATACGAAACTCAGCTTGTCCGGTACAGTTGGGTACTTTTAAGGCCCATGAACAAGTTATTTACCCAGCTTGCATATTCTTCATAAATGGATGGGACATGTCTCAGATGAGTATTCCAACTCTCCTGAGACTTTTGGTACCAGAACTGGGAGGGAATGAATTACAGGTTTGGAGACCTTAATAAGGAATTGTTTATAAGGAACTACAGGTAAAAGGATTCTATTATAATTTCTCTCTGTCATGAAAATATGAACATGACTTCTTTGGGGGCCAGGGTTCGGGATGGAAAAATGGATCAGTTGAAGAAGAATGACAAATACTATGAGTGTCCTTACCAGGTCTTATGAATAGAGAAAATAAAATACAAACTGCTCTACAAACACAAACTGATAGAGAATACAGAAAATGAGGCTTTTTTGCCTTATGAGCCATCATTCAATCTGAGTCTGCCCAGAAGCTTGAAGAGAGAAAGAAAGGGGAGAATATGGAGCTTTGTCTTCCTGTGTCAGCATCCAAAACTTGTTGCCTCATGACCCCAAAAGAAAAGGCAGGTTCCATGTCGACCAGTTTGACTACAACAAATAAATGATACAGAAAATCAGATATGATTTCTTTCAAATATACATACAAAGTTAATTATTTTAGAAGAGATTGTTACTTTAATGCATTCTTTTACTTTGGATTTTCTTTAATAAGGTTCTGAAAACTCCTTGAGGTGTCTTTGGTCTTACTTCTATGGTGTTATCGCTCCTTGTACGTATTTTTCTTTCAAATGGCTTCTGATTCACAAATTTTTTTTCCTTGACTGGCTGGTAATCTTTGCCATAGTTAGACTGAAGCCTGTTTACCCTTTCAGGCCGATGGTGATAAGCTGGTGATCTAGGTGGCACAGGGTCTAAAGGGGCTAAGGCTGGTGCATAGAAGTGTGAATGGTAGGGTACATTATAGCGGTGGCTTTGGAGGTAGTTGGAGGATAGCCTTCTTTCAGGTATTTGAAGAATAAATTTGATGCCCATCTCCGCCTTAGATCCAGGCACAGGCATTGGTATGGCTATTAATTGTGCTCTATCATACTCTTTAATCGTGTTACTGTGGGTACAGCCATGGGGAACCCAGGAAGCACAAATTAAACAGACTGGATATTTACATGACAATCTCGGACCAGGCTGAGAATTAGGACATTTTTCGATCTGCCGCAGGAGAATCTGCTTTTGTATATCATTTTTTAATTTCTCTGTGGGGATGGAACCAATGATGTTGTTCACTATTTTATTAGAGATATTCCCACGCCCAGTAGTATATGGCTTAAAGTACCTAAAAAACGGTGTTGATGTTCCATTGTTCTTTTTCTGGTCCTGAGAGAAGGGATCAGATACAGTTTTAGTACAATCTGAGTGAGGTAATGATTGAGGTAGAGATCTTTGATGGAGGTTTTTTGGAGTCTTTGCCTCTTGGTCAGGGCCAAGTAGAAGTTTGGTCATGTTGTCAGGCCATCTTTTAAGGGTAGCCCATTTGCCAGGGCCTAGTGTATCATTAGAGTCTTTTTCCAGGACTTTTGGAATCTCAAATGTTTGGTCAGGGCTTGATAAGACGATAGGTACAGCATCAAGTTGATCTTGGGATCTTGGAGAAAATTCTGTCAGACAATCAGGACCTAACGGAGCATTGGGTTGGTGACCAGGTACCGACAGAATTGGATCCTGATACTTGGGAAGCACTTCAGGCTCTTTATTGCGATCAGGATCTGCTCTACTCTTGGCCTGGTGTTCATTTGTGGACTTTGGGATGACATCCTTTTCAGTCTTCATTTTCTTATCATGTTCTAGGGAAACCTTGACTTGGTGGTTGGAGTTCAGCAAAGCTGTTTCCCAATGGTCTAAGTCCAAATCAAGCTCCCAGTAGTGGTCAAGGCTTGATATAGTCTGGAGCTGGTTAGGAAGGCTTGGCTGAGTTAGGGATTTTTTAACAGTACCTAGTATAGCCTTAGATCGCGTATCATATTCTGGAGCATCCTTAACCTGACAGTTAGAATTCAATGAAGATTCTTCCTTATGATCTAAGTACAAGGGAGGTTCACAGTAGTGGTCAAGGCCTGATGCAGCCTTAACCTTATGGGAAGGTTTTGGCTGAGTTCTGGTATTTTGAAGAACATTTAGCATAGCCTTATCATGAACTGAAGCAGCTAAGACTTGGTGGTTAAGGTCCAATGAAGACTTGGTACCATTGTCTAGGTTAAGTTTAGGTTCACAGCAATGGTTAAAGTCCAGGGTATCCTTGGTCTGGTGGTCACTATCAGGTAGAACTTTAGTCTGGCAGTCATTAATTATGGCAGATTCAGCCCACTGGTGAGTATTTGATGAAGATAAGACTTGACAGTTAAGGTTCAATGCAACCTTGATATTATCATCAGGGCCTGATGGAAGTGTGGCTTGGTGGTTGGATTCTGGTGAACCCTCAGAAAAATGATCAAGACATGTTGGAATCCGGGTCCTAATGTCTGACCATTGTTTAATCTCACTATGATAGGCATGCCCCAATTCAACCTCAGTTTTTTTATTAGTATTTGGTGAGGTCTCAGTTTGGTGATGAGAACTTATTTCTTTCCTAGTCTGACTGTCAGTATCTGTCATCACTTCAGCAAAATAGTTACAATTTAAAGAAAATATGGTACTGGGATTGGGGACTGGTAGTGCCTTTAACCCATAGTTAGGACCTGATAAAATCTTTTCTTCCTGGACAGGGTTCAGAGAAGCTTTATCCTGATGTTGGAAGCCTAGATGAGAAAGATCCCGGTTGTTAGGATGAGGTAAAACACAAGCCAAATGCTCTGATGTTGCAGATTGAAGTAAAGGACCTGAGAGAATCATGTCTAGGTGTTTAGAGCCTGAGGAAGATCTGGTCTGATCATTCAGATCTGTTAAAGTTTCAGACTGCTGCTGACTGGGACCTTGTTGGGTTGGGATGCAGTCACTGAGTTTTGGTAAAACCTCAGCTTGATCATAAGAGCCCAGTGAAATGGTATCCCTCTGATTAGAAACTGATGAAACTTCAGCTGAAGTATAAGAAACTGTTGGAGTTTTAGCTTGGTGGTCAGAGGGTGGTAAGAAAACATGTGTGGCCTGGGTTTTGTATATGGGACATTTTGAAATCTCAGCTAGGAGATCAGAACATGTAGAAGTAGCTTTCATCAAGGGTGAGGAGAACATAGACATAACCCTTGCCTGTTGATCATGGTCTGATGGTACTGTAATTATTTTCCTGATCTTTTGTTTAAGACCTCTTAAAAGCCTACCTGTGGCTCTTGTCTGGAGATGATTTGGGCCTTGATTTGTTAACACAGTTATGTCTCTAGTCCTCTCAGTGTATGGTGATGGCATTATGGTCCTGGTCTGGTGATTAGAACCTGATGACAGAATGACTCTGCCCCTGTGAGAGTGATCGAGGTCTGGTAATACTGTGACTATGGTCTTAGGTTGAAGTTTCAGGCAAATTAACTGGGAAGTGGTCTTTTTGTCCCTGTGCTTAAGGCTTGGTGACATATCAGACTGGTGACTTAAACATGGCAATGGTACACCTGTTGCTTTCACCTGGCAGTTGGGAAAAAGCAATGATGCTGCAGTGGTCTGGACAGTCCTGTGGTCTTGACATTGGGGTACTTCAGCTTGGGAGTCAGGGCATTGTGGAGATATTGACCAGACATTGTGATGTGATGGGCCCTCAGATACATGATTACAGCCCTGAGGGATCCTAGGAAGACAGGTGAGACTTGTTTGAACCTTAGGAAGGGAGTTATGGACCGATGGTTCTTCGTTCTGAGAACTGACACTAAGTGGATCTAACTGGTATTGAGAACATGACAAAGGTACAACCGTTTTTCTAGTTTTGTGGGCAGGATATGGTAAATGCAGAATTATGGTTCTAGGCCCAGCTTTGGGGCATTGTGATGCTATGGACTTAGCTTGTTGGTTGAGATGGGGTAATGGCACGGATGTTGCCTGGTGGTTAAGCACCTCAGCTACTGGTTTACTTCTACTCCGGGGCTTGGGACGTAATGATGTGACTGCAACTGTGGTCCAGTGTTCAGAATGAGATGATTTAATTTTGGACTGGTGATTGGCAAAAGGTATTGGCACTGCCCTGTGTCCTTCAACTAGTAATGGAGAGAAACGATGTTTAGAACTTGGTAATAGCACCATCTTCTCCTGATGTTGAGGGAACTGGATCGAGGCTGCTGCTGATGAAGAGACTGTATGAGCGAGGGTAAGCAAATGCTACACATGATACTATATACTCAGCATACATAAAGAAGGGCAACTGTGAAATAGGGAACAATGAAAGGGAGAGGAGAAATCATTACTAACAGCAAGAAGAGCTTAGATTTATATGGCACTTTACAATTCTCAAAGCACTCTTACATACATTGCTTCATATGATACTTATAACAATCCAGTCGAGTAGGTGGGGAATTATTATTATCCCCATTTGAAAAATAAGGAAATTGAGTTTCTGAGAAGTTAAATGAATTGCCCAAGGTCATGAGGGTAGTAACTGCCAGAGCTATGTAACACTTGTAATGACTATATGAATGTCCTTTCCTGCAATACCATACTGGTTCTCAAGACCAACTACTTAGGATCAGTAGTAAATATTTAGTAATCACAAAACATAGTGCCCCATGAATTTAAAAGAAGAATAGTGACTGAAGTCAAAGAAAAATATGATAGGGATATATGAAATGATAGGAATCAAAGTTCTCAACATTTGTCAGTATCTTCAATCTCCTCCCATTGGTCAGATGGAGATTTTCAATTAAAAGATAAAGTTGACAAAAAGTGACCCTATAAAGGTGACCCAGTAGATGACTCTCCATCCTCACAGATATGCCTACCTGTTCAAAATGCCCAAACCAATTTCTTTTGTACCCCATAAATGTAAGTGCTAATCTATTTGAGGTTGCAAAATATCCTATAATATATCCAGTCTTCCCACAATTGAGAAATAGATGAAATTGGATTCATATGCAAAATCAAAGAGAAATATCCATGGGGCATTTTAGTCATAATTCTACACTATATGCTAAGGAAGAAATTTCAAGAGATGGCCCTCCCAGCTCCCAAAATCACACCAAGTTCCCTAAAACCAGTTCTATTGTTGTGGGTGAGTCAATTCCCCTTTCCCTTACCTTATCTCAGTATTTTGCACACATACACACCCACCCACCCACACAAACACACACACACACAACCTTTATGATTACTCAGAGATTGCTCAAATTGCTCAAAAATCCTCAAATTGAGGATTTTGTGATAGTCCCTAGGTAATTGAAAACAAACCATATGATAGAAACAGGACTGACAAATGCCATAACAAAATCATCCAGACCTAGGTCCATACATACTTCTTTAGTTTTCTGTAAAGAATAAATAGGATTTTGAGGGAACAGCCTAACAGTAAAGTCTCTCATCTCTTCTCTACTGTTCCTACCCCCAAGGACTCTAGAAAATGCCAAGTTTGTCTTTTTAAGAGATTTACCCAAATAAGCATAGATACTTGTCACAGAAATTCCTCGGAAACATTAAATTGCTTAAATGAGTCCTATATGCATCCATCAACATTTGTGAGCCTTTGCAAACAAAAGCAAGAGGTGGGAGACCTAGGCACAGAAGAAACCAATGGGAAATTCCTTTAGAATAAATCCAACAGTACCTAGATTGGGACAACAGGGCTTGTCCACAAAGAAAACTGTTATGCTTTCTCATTTGTAGCACTCAATATCTTCGGAAAGCAATAATACATTTCCTAATATCTTATTGCAAATTGAAACTGAGAAAACTGCTTGTTAGGCTTTTAAAAGTTATTTCCCTGAAATCTGTTTCATTTTTTGACACCATTGCCCCTAGTCCACCACCCCTGTTTTCCTCACCTCCTAATGTTTCTCTCTGAAGTCACTTTTTTCTTCCATTTTAGGTTTCCTTCTTTCTCTTTTTCTCTCTTCCTTTTATTCTTTGTTTCCTTATTTCTTCTTTAATGTTGATATGTTTGATAAATTTAATAAATTTGTGTAATGTAAACAGGCTTCTTGTCACCATTTAAGTTATACAAACCTTAGTCTAGTTTCACAAGAGAGCCAGAAGAAAGTTTCTTTCCATCTTCAAAGAACTGGAACTTGGGTGCTTTCAATATTATCCCTTGAACACTGTTCTCTCCCACTGTGGAGATCAGACTCCCAACCTGTTCCTTCTCCTATCGTTGGCCTCAAAAGAATGTCTATCACACTCATCTGTAGGAATTTCCAGAGACTCTAATCGCTTTTTCCTTTTAGGCCCCAATCCCAAAGATCCCTTCACCAATAAGATGGCTAATAAGACTAAGATAGAAAGTGTTTCATAGGTTGTGAAGTTCAAAAACCTAAGCCAAGTTTTAAGTGGTAAAGCTAAATCACTGATCAATTCCTCAATAACGATAAAACAACTGAGGAAAAAATCAGTAAGTTTAGAAAAATTGCACTCTTTCCTGAAAGGACTATTTCCTGGAATGAAGAGAAGCCTGGATGAGTTCATGAAGACACCTATCTATACCAGCACTGAACTACGGTCATTTATCCTAGATAGGGATCCTGAGGTCACCTTGACATCATAGAGCACAGCTG
Organism: Petaurus breviceps papuanus; assembly: GCF_028583685.1. Taxonomy (NCBI): domain Eukaryota; kingdom Metazoa; phylum Chordata; class Mammalia; order Diprotodontia; family Petauridae; genus Petaurus; species Petaurus breviceps. Next base: position 12,747,415 of record NW_027185860.1, on the reverse strand, counting down.
TCCATTGTCAGCATGCAAGACTTTATCACTATCTGGGAGACCAAGCCATAATAGAGGGGCTCAGAAATTACCCTGTCCTATGGGTTCTGTTAGTACACAGAAGACAAACTCTGCTCTATACCTGAACAATGAACATGGAATTTCCCATTGATCTCATAAGTTGGAATATTCTTCATTCAACACAAGTTTCCGTGTCTTATGAAATGAGGTTTTAAGCACCGTTTCAGTTTTTCTTGTCACATTGAGGCAACATTTTATAGCCTAATTCCTCTATAAGTCGAATTTGTATTTAAAAAATTATTAAGAACTTACCACATGCAAAATACTATGCTTAGGGCTATGATATGGAGATGATAAACAATATAGTCTTTGTTTCGGATAATCATAATTCCCAGCTGGACAACAAGAGCTAGAAAAAGAATTTATCTTGGAGTCAAGAAAAACCTGGGCTCAAAGTTCACTTTCTACATTTATGAGTTGTGTGAGCAAGGATGATGTTAATTAACTTTTTTGATCCTCACTTTCCTCATTTGTTAATTGGAAATAGTACTTACCTCACAACATTTATGTGAGGGTTAATTAAAATCATTGTTGTAAAGTGCTTTAAAAAATGTAAAGCACTATTTAAATGTTAGTTGTTATTCTAATGCAATTTAGGACATGATTAAATACATAGGAGAGGGGAAAGAGAGAGTAGCAACCTATAAGATTTAAGGAGGGAGGAATCAATTCTAATGAGGAATAGCAGAATATTTCTCACAAAAAAAAAAAAATGAAACCAGCACTAAGGAAGCTGCTATTCTGACCAATAAGGAAGAAATGATGGGAGAAATGGAAATTAGGGAAATTTTGGAAGGGAGTGCCAATACCTTAGGCATGCCCTGGGATCCAGCAGGGTGTATTTTTAAAGTACTCAAGGACAAGTTAGGCTTGATCCCTTAGCTAAAGATTTGTCAGCAATAACAATTATAGTAACAATTATAACAAATTATAATTGCAAATCACATATTACAACAATTAATTATAACAAGTAATAATTCTAATGATGTAAACAAACAAATCTAACCAAGATGAAAAATCAAGAGATATTATAATCAGATGTGCTATATATTAAAACGGCCACATTTGTAAAAGACATTCAAATGATAGAAGTATTTTACAATGACTATATGATTCCACTAAAGGATAGAACAGACAAATCTTGAAAATGGAAAAGAAATATTAATAATCACTTGAAATTGTTTATATTGTCAGCCAAGTAAAGAAATGAAAAGTAAAAGAAATATTCATTGTATACTCATGGTAAAAAATTAAAATTCATAAAAATTCAGTGCTGGCAGGGAAGAGCCGTGAGGACACAATAACGGTGCGTATAATAGCCACTTAATAAATGCTTGTTTAGTTGAATTCAATAAAATAAATACTTTAATATTGGTAGACATAATTCATGGCAATCTTTTTAGTAAAAATCAGACAATGCAAATTATGAAATTAACTTGGGTCCAGTAGTCCTAGAATTAGAATTATACCTTAATGCTATTAAAAGAAAAAGAGAGAAATATATATGCAAAAAATATTTATAACAACTTTATTCATAATAGTGCAAAACTGACAATAGTTTATATGTTCAGTGATGGCTCTGAATGTCTAGGTAAAAATGTGATATATGAATATAATGGGAAGTGATTACATCATAAAATATCAAATGTGAATATTACAAATATGGAAATATTTATAAAGTGATGTAGGCAGTTAAGTAGCATTTATTAAGTACCTACTAAATGCCAGACATTGAACAACAGCGTAAGTGTCCATTGGTCTTGACCTGGAATTTAATCCATGTAGTAAATACCAAACATGGAAACTCCCTCCACCAAAGAAACTCTTAAAGTTACCTGGAGAACTGGTGGGTTAGAGGACTTAATGACAACCAAATTGTACACAGAGATCCAGAAGAGAGCACAAAAACAAACATATTATAATTGTAATTTTCTTTAAAATTAGGTAGGAAAGTTAAAGCACAGTATGAAATGAGATTTACAATAAATGCTAAAGACAGAGGTTTAAATAAAAGATAAAAGGTCCAAAAAATGGAAAGGTTAGTTGTTTGGGTGGATGAGAAAATAGTAACAGATGATAGAAGTCAAAACTCCTATTTTATTTTTGTTTTCTCTACCAAGGGGAATGATAATAAGGGTAAAGAACAAAAATAATTAGCAGGTTATTTAAGCTAAAGAAGACTGAAGAAATAAAAAAGAGTACCTAGTTATCCAAAATAAGTTCAAATCACCTGACTTGAACAAACTATCCCAGGGTATAGAAAGAACTTACAAATATGATTATTGTCAGTTATATTTAAAAACATATTGGGAAATGGATAAGGTGCAACAGGAATAAAATTGGATAAACACTGGACTGACTTTCAAAATTGGTAAAATAGCACAAACTAAACTTCTAAAAGGGGTGCTTTGTGAGCACTTGGAAAGCCAAAGTGATTATTGAGAGCTAGCCTGAGTTTATCAAGATCAGATTATGGCATACTAGCCTCATTTTTCTTTTTTGATAAGGTTACTAGATAGTTAAATTAGGGGGATTCTGTAGGCATTTTATATCTGGATCCATTTTAGTAAAGTATTTGAAATTTTTCTCATAAAATCCTTGTGGTCATGAAGAAAAATGTGGTTTATTAAAGTTTCATTAGTTGGATTCAGAACTAGTTGAATGGAAAAGTCCTAAGAAGTTGATTAATGGATCCATGTCAACCTAGAGAGAGATCTCCAAGAAAGTGGGGACTTTGACCCCCACTTGACATTTTTATGTTGACATTTTTATCAATGCTTTGGATGAAGGATTGGATGGCAAACTTATCAACACCGTGGGTGATGCAAAGCTGTGAATTATAATTGAAAATAGCACAATTACAATTTTAAAATATTTCAATGTGTGTCAAAAGTCTGATATGGCCCCCTAAAAACCAATGCAATGTTGGAAAACATTATGAGGGTACAGTTGCCAGGAATAAGTGATCTATCATATTCCTGTACTCACTCTTGGTTATGCCATATTTGGAGTATTATGATCAGTTCTGGGCATGATAATTTAAAGACACAGATAAGTAGAGAGTATATGGAGGGCTATTCTTCTGTTTGTTCCATGTTATATAAGGATATATTGAAAGATTTAGTATTTTGTAGTGTGGTAAAGTGTGGGACAGCTAGATAGTGCAGTGTATAGAGGAACTGGCCTGGAGTCAGAAGACTCTTCTTACTGAGTACAAATCTGGTCTCAGATACTTAGCTCTCTGACCCTGGGAAAATCATTTAATCCCATATGTTTCAGTTCCCTCATATGAAAATGAGCTGGAGAAGAAAGCGGCAAATTACTCTAGTCTCTTTGTCGAAACAAAAAATACATTGGGTCACAGAGAGTTGGACACAACCAAAATAACTGAACAACAACAAAAATCTGGTGAAGAAGAAACTATGGTTGGTGGTGAGGTGGGGATAATAGCTGCCTTCAAGTATCAGAAGGTCATGTGGAGGAAGGTCCCAGACAGAAGAACCAGGAGTAATGGATCAAATCTTATAAGAACTAGCAACTCTCAAATCCTTAAATGAGTCAGTGATTTGTACTGATATGAATACTCCCTACAATGATTCCAGTCACAACCCATCCATACTTTCCCATTCCATGTGACTCTAAAATATCTTCTCCTGGATTAATCTTTGTGTATCTGTCCAATGGCCTGAGGTCTTCTTCAATTTCTTCTGAGATTTCTGTGAAATCATGGAGCACATGGAGTGACCTCTTTTAACTCTCAAACTCAGACCCTTTTTAAAAAATCTTTTTTGTTCAGAACCACAAAATGACACAGGGAAGCTAACCCCCACTGAGGACAGACCAGCAGGCTGGCAGGAATCAGCCTGCGCAGAGCTCTGGGAGCCGAGCCCAGCCCCACACCAAGGTTTCAGCCCCAGGGCAGGCCTGACAAACCAACAGCTGGAGGGACTCCAGATCACCAGCAGGTGTGGCTACCCAGAATTATCAACACATAGATGCTAAGGACAAAGTGGGAGGTCAGTGCAGTGTGGACTTTGGGACCTAGTAGTGGGAAGTTTTTGCCCCTGGTGCAAGAAGCTGCTGAGAACTGTGGTGCAGCTGCCACCACATGGCAGCTCCAGCTCCTGGCATACAGAATGTAGGGGGACCAATCAACCACTCTGAGGGTTTCTCACTCTTGCTTTAACCTGCTTGGATCTGGATTGCGGTCTAAGGTGGAGGTCCTGGGATGTATGACCAGCTTGCCAGAGTGTGTGGAGGCTTCAGAGAGAGCACCCAACTAATACCTCTGGCACCTGAGAAAACTCCAGCATTTGGAACAAAGCTCCCCTGTCTGGTGGAAGAGTCATACTGTGACAAAAAGCCCAGGGGTCAAGTGAATGAGGAGTGACATGACCAGGCAAAGGAAGCAAAGCAAACAGAAGAATCCAACATTAGACTCCTATTTGGGGGACAAAAAGGATCAAAGCATGGGACAGGAGGAAGACAGTGAAGTCAGAATTCCTGCACCAAAAGCTTCAAAGGAAAATATGAGCTGGTTACAGGCCATAGAGAACCTCAAGAGGCAGATAAGAGAAGTGGAGGAAAAATTGGGAAGAGAAATGAGAACAATGCAAGAAAATTACAAAATGAAAGTTAACAGCCTGAGTGAGGAAAATAACACCTTAAAAAATAGACTAACTCAAATGGCAAAAGAGGCTCAAAAAGGCAATGAGGAGAAGAATTCCTTAAAAAGCCAAATTTGCCAGATGGAAAAAGAATCTCAAAAGCCCACTGGGGAAAATTATTCCTTCAGAATTAGACTGGAGCAAATGGAAGCTAATGACTTAATGAGAAATAAATATGCTGTTAAACAGATCCAAACAAATGAAAGAATAGAAGGAAATGTGAAATATCTCATAGGAAAAACCACTAACCTGGAAAATAGATCCAGGAGAGATAATTTAAAAATTATTGGACTACCTGAAAGCCATGATAAAAAAAAGAACTTAGAAATCATCCTCCATAAAATTCTCAAGGAAAACTGCCCTGATGTTTCAGAACCAGAGGGCAAAATGGAGGTTGAAAGAATCCACCAATCACCTCCTGAAAAAGATCCCAAAAAGAAAAGTTCTAGGAATATTATAGCCAGGTCCTGAAATTTCCAGGTCAAGGAGACAATATTACAAGCAGCCAGGAAGAAACAATTTGAATATTGTGGAAACACATTCAGAATATCTCAGGATCTGGCAGCTTCTACATTGAGGGATCAAACGGCTTGGAATATAGTATTCCAACCAACACACCAACTATATAGTGATATATCTATTGATAAAAATAGTCTTTAAGGGAGGGTGAATTTGATGTTTTCTTGAAATTTGGTGTGTATTTAGTGTGACTTTGCTAGAATATGCTGTAGGCAGTAGAGAACATAGAGGCTTTTCTCTCTCTTTAGGGAGATGCATTACTAGCTACCTAATAAGTCCAAAGGAAAAATAAACAGGTCTTGGGGGCAGGTAGGTAGTGGAATCATTAGAGCACCATCCCTGAAGTCAAGAGGTCCTAAATTCAAATCCAGTCTCAGACACTTGACCCTTAACTAGCTGTGTGACCTTGTGTAATGCCAAGCAAAGGCAACTTCCCAAGGTTGAAATTACCAGCATAGGAGCTCTCCATTTTGGAAACTAATCTCTATTTGAGAAGAGGGGCTTTGTGGTTGACTAAATGAATGTACAGCCTAGGGGTGGAGTAGTACTTAGAAGAGGGTCTTTGGGATTGACTAAATGAATTATAATGTCCAGGGGTGGGGTAGTACTTCATTGAATTACACTTGGCAAATGCTGTATTTTGAATGATGCTATATTTTTATTTTCTCTGTTCTTAATTTTTCACTGAATAAAATGGAGAGTACCTATGCTGGTATTTTGAACCTTGGGAAGTTGCCTTTGCTTGGCATTACATTACATTATGGAGTAGTCGGCAAGGATTACAAAGCATAGTGCCTCTATTTGTTCCAAGATCCATGACCATTCAGATTGAGATTGTAAGGCCAAGGATCCTGGAGGGGTAGAATGTAATAGTAATGGAATTTAAAGATCCCCCTGTATTGGCTTGGTTTTTGGTTTGATTGTGTTAAAACCCAGAGCTTGTGAATCCCACTTGTGGAATGGACTTGTTGACGTGAAAAGAGAGGGCTGAACTGGGAGGAGCTGGTGATGTAGATTTGGAGAGACACAAGAGAGAGGCAGAAGAACTTTTTGGAAGCAGCATCTTGGAGGCAGAGAGAGACGGAGAGGATTGCTGAGGGCCAGTTTGAATTGCCCAGGACTTTTGAGAGCTGCCACCCAGAGCTGCCAAGGACTGAGGAGATATGGCTGTTATGCTGGTACTTTGTCTGTCTGTTTTGATGTTGTTTTGCCAGATTTGTCCACTGGTGAAAGACAATCCTGTTGTTGCAGAGGTCTTGGAACCTTGCTGTTGGTTCAGAAGCCCTGAAGAAGGATTTTCTTGTTGTATGTTTACAGAAATCCTGGAAGGGGGTTTTGCTAATGTTTTCAGGGGTCCTAGGAGTGTTCTGCAGACAGAGAATGAATTAATGAAGACACTGGAAATGTATCTTGTGGCCTTGCTAAGCTTTGTCTCCCCAGGAACAAAGATTGCTGAGAACTTGCCTCGGGTCAAGATGAAGAAAAGACCTCCCTTTGGGTATTAAATGCTGTGCTTAAGCTTATTGTAACTCTGGGGTAGATTCAATTGTGATTCAAGGGTGGGGAACTTTTGACTTTTTTTGTGCTCTGTGATTGAACAAATGAATATACTTTACTTATGATTGGAAACTAATCTCCATTTTAGAAGAGGGACTTTGGGATTGACTAAATGAATTATAATGTCCAGGGGTGGGGCAGTACTTGGAGATTATTGAATTATACTTGGTAAATGCTGTATTTTGAATGATGTTATATTTTGATTTTCTCTGTTCTTAATTTTTCACTGAATAAAATGGAGAGCACCTATGCTGGTATTTTGAACCTTGGGAAGGTGCTTTTGCTTGGCATTACACAGTGGACAAGTCACCTAACCCCAAATTGCCCTGCCTTCCCCCCTCCAAAAAAGCAAAAAGAAAAAAAAACCCAGACAAACAAAACCTCAGGGCTCCTTAATTTCCCACCTAATTGCAAGGAATAACAAAATATGGCAAAAGTTTCAGAGACATACAGAAACCAAATTACTTTAGAATGGTTCTTTAATTTTCAGTTCTCTTGTTTTTAAGTCTGTCTAGTAGAGTTCTTACATCCTCATTTCTACTTGCTCCTTCTGTGGGGGTTCTGAAATTCATTGACATTTTTCCTTTAAATCGTTGCTGATTTCCAGATGTTTTTCTCCCACATGGCCAATCACCTTTAGCCAGAATAAAGTCAAGCCAAGTCATTCGTTTAGGTAACTGGTGATCAGTGTGTGATTTAAGGGGCATAGTGTGAGGATAGGAAGATGAAACTGGAGATGTCAAGTGTGAGGAGTCCCAAATGATGTGTTTCTTTGAGTGGGGAACTTGGAGAACATATTTAATACCCATCTCATCTTTAGAAGTTGGCATAGGACTTGGCATGACCACCAATTGAGCTGCATAAGGATCTTTCATTCTATTTACATGGAGACAACCATATGGAATCCAGGAGGCACAGGCTAAACATACAGTGTAACTAGTTGATAAATGTGAGCCAGGTTGAGTGTTATGAAATCCTCTCATCCACCTCAGGAGAATCTGCTTTTGGATATCACTTTTAATTTTTTCCCGGGGAATAGAATTGATGATGCTGTTAAAAAATTCTTTGGAGATAGTCACATCACTGTCAGTGGCAAGTATTGAATAGACATGTGTAAAAGACTTCGAGGACTCTCTCTGGCTTTCCTGGGCCTTATGATTAAGGCAAGGTGAAACAGCCTCAGCTGGGTAGTGAGGGTGTAATATACCCTTGACCTGGTCCTTCAGGTTTGATGGAGATGTCTGGTGGTCAGGTCCTGGGGAAAGAGTGTGCTGGTTGTCAGGGTTTGGTACAACTTCAGACTCCTTTTCCAGATCTGTTGGGGAGGTATCTTCATAACCAGCCTGGTGATCAGTACTAAGTCTAAGGATATCCCAATGCTCAGCAGCTGGATGAGCCTCTGAGGGTGGATGGTCAGAATCTGAAGATGTAGTAGCGTGGTTAGAGACTGGTGTCATCTGTTCCAGTTGGTTGGAAACTGGGGAAGGCTGATCCTGGTGGTCAGGGACCTCTTCACCCTTGGCTGTCTGGCCCAGGCTCAATAAAGGTGTAGCTTGAGGTTCTGATCCCTGTGTTGTCTGCACCCAATCATCAGAATCTGGGGAAGCATTAACCTGGTGATTAGAATCCAAGGTATCTTTGGTCCTGTGTTCTAAATCTTTTCCAACCTCATCCTGGTGGTCCCAGTCTGATGTAGCCTCATCCCTGTCATTAGTTCCTGATGAAACCTCAGGGTGGGAGATGGGAATTGGTGAAGCTGTTTCCTTATGGTTGATAGCCAATGAAACCTCATCAGAGTGATCCAGGTGGATTTTGGGAGTTTCAAAATATTCTGGGTCAAGTTGTTTCTTAGTCTCATTATCTGGACCTGGTATTAGCTCATGTTGGTAGCAGGTGTCTAATAGAGTTTCAGACTGTTGGTTAAGGTCCACTATAAAATTAGATTTATGTTCTTGGTTTGGTGGTATAGAGATCTTTTGATCAGGGTCTGACTGAGGTGTGACCCAGTAGTTGAGATTTAAAACCTCAGCTGGGTGGTCAGGACCCACTGAACTTTTAACCTGTTGATCAGAGACTAGTAAAACTTTAGCAAGATTGTAAGATTCTGGTGGAAATGTAGGTTGTTTGTTAGGGAGTTCTGATGACGTAAATGATCCCTTGACCCTGTTGTAATGTGGTATCAGTGTAGTATCAGCCAAATTTGTATTAGGGAACTGTAAGGGCATTGAAGTAGTCCTGAGCCAATCTGAGTCATGTCTGGGTGGCATTCTAGCCTGATGGTTTGGAATTGGGGTTAACACAGCCATAGCCATTGGAGCCAAGGGCATTGAGAGACATTCTGATGTTATGGGTCTAACCTTGGATTGTGATGACAGCATAGTTGTGATCTTGGGACAGTTATCTGAGGATGAAAATGGCATAGCTTCAATCTTTTGCTGGTGGTAGAGGCATTGAAATTGGGAAGCTGTGACCCAGTCACAATGTCTTGAGTTCAATGATGGTTGGGGATTGAGATATGGTAATGGGTCAGTTGTTACCTTGGCCTGGTAGTGACTATACTCTGAATATGGAGTTGTGGTCTTGGGGTCAGGGAATGGTGGAGTTGTGGGCCAACTATTGAGTGGTTGAGCCTCAAATCGATTATGACAGCCTTGGGGAATCTTAGGAAGGTGGTCAGGGCCAGATGAGGTCTTGAAAAGGGGGTCATGGATCAATTGAGTCTCAGTCCAGTGATTAAGACCAAAAAGAGGTGTAGCCCAGTATTCATGGCGTGGTAAAGTAATAGGTGTGGTTTTGCCCCAAAGTTTTGAGTGTGGTGAAGGCACAATTGTCGCTTGGGTCTCCAGATGTGATAACATTGCTTCACGTTCAATACGGGGTAACAGTGTAGTTGTAGCCTCTTTGTGGTGTGATGAGGATATAGTTGTACTTTTGCAGCGAGGATTCACTGAAAATTTGGTTTGAGTCTGATATAGCTTAACCCTGGACAGCGAGTCTTCATTGATTGATGGCATTGACTGGTGAGGGTAACATGGTAACAACACCACCTTTGAATGACGATGAAGCCCCTTTTGGGAGAACTGGACTGGTGCTTTTGATGAAGAGACTGTGCAAATGAGGATAAGGTAATACCATATTATAACATATATGGGAAAGAAAACTACAAAATAAAGAATAATCATGGAACAAAAGGGAGAGAGCAAGCACATAATAATAACATTACTTAATATTCACAATAACTGAATGAGGTAGACAGGAATTTTGCTTTTTGCTTTTTGGAGGAAGGCAGGGCAATTGGGGTTAAGTTACTTGCCCAAGGTTACACAGCTAGTTAAGTGTTAAGTGTCTGAGGACAGATTTGGACTTAGGTCCTCCTGACTCCAGGGCCAGTGCTCTCTGTTCACTGCACCACTTAGCCTCCCCAAGGTTTTTTTTTTAATCTACTGATTCTACTGATGACTCAGAGCTATTAAGTGATTTATGGGTCATATGATAAAAGATACTATAGCTCAATGCTTATATTTCTGGAGATTTGTCTGGTACCTAGGATCAATATCAAGGGGAAGGGAATCACAAAAAGGTGGGTCAATGACCCACCCAAGTAGCTAGGGACAGAAATCAAGGAAAAAATATGATGGGGCCATTTGAGATGCCAGAAAGTCAAAGCTCACCATTTGACAATGTCTTCTGCCTTCTCCCCATTGGTCTGTTGGAGATTTTTCTTTGAGAATGTGTTAACAAAAGAAGTGAAGAATCCAGATGACCTCAGACCCTGAATGAATTGGAATTTGTTTTTGTTTTTGGTTTAATACAGATCCTTTTGTTTCCACCAATATGATTGCTAATACAGTTAGAATTGTGCAATATCATCATCTCAAAACCGACCCTCCTACAAATAGGAAAAAGGTGAAATGAGTTATGGACCTTGGTTAACCTCTTGGGACTCTAGATTTTCTTCTCACTTTTATGAAAATAAACTCTAAAAAAATTTGTTTATATTTCATTCATTTATAAATTAATTGATATAAAATGCTTGAAAAGAACTTTACATTATTCACCCAAAGTTCATTTTAACAGGAATAAAATACTTACAGCAAAATAATGAAATAAAGGGGTGTTCCTTCCCAGTCTTCCATAACCATACCACCTTCTTAAATGTAAATGAAATAAAATCAAAGGTATTTTGAAACTATTTTTGTAAGAAAATTGACTATCATTAAACTGGGACTAATTACCCATCTTTTTCATAGGATCATAGATTTAGAGCTGGAAGGAACTTTAGAGGTCATCAAGTTCTAACCCTTGTTGTTTTACAAATGAGAAAACTGAGATGCAGAGAAGTCAGGTGATCTTCATGGAATCTCACAGCTAGTAGAGATGTCTGAGGTGGGATTTGAACACAGTTATTTCCATATTCCAAGTCCAGTAACTAGCTTGTTGCTGCCTCTTCTTCTACACCTTTCCACAAACAAAATATCCTGGTAACCCACACTAAATTTCCACTACCCAGTTCCTATCTTGAAGTGCTTCTCCCCAGCAGGGCACTAGGCCAATCCAAGTTGTCTTCTGGGTTATAAATTTACTCAGTAGGAGACAGATAAAGGAATAATGAGTCTCCTATAAAAATAAACTGATAAAAAGAAGTATTTTGTCCAGAAAAATAGTACTCTCTCCTAAGAGGTCAATGTATTAGGAAAAATAGATGCATTCTTCAGAAAACTATAGGACAGAATACACTAGTTCTTAGCCCCAGAAGGGGCAGCTATGATGAACTCTTACATCATAGAGTGCCAGCTGTCCATTGTTTATCTGTGGGCAGTTTCCCTAGCAATCTGTGGAGGCTATTCTCTTCAAGGAATACTTGAATTCTTTGATGCTCGTATGACACAGTGTTCCAGGGAAAAGCTCAAAATTTTCTGTAGGCCCAACTAGATAACTCTTCCTACGTCCCCAGAGCTTTTTAACATAACATTACTAAATCCTTATCTTTTGGTAAGTGCAAAAACCTTAAACCATTAGCAATAGCCTTAATTTCTGTACCTCCTGAAGGGCAGAAATCATACATTCATCTTCCATAATACTCCCATAACATTTATCTTCCATAACACTTGTCTATTTTCAAACTTGACATATGTCTGACATTAAACACATTTTCATGTTTTATATTAAATAATCTATCAGTTTTGTGAAGATTTTATACCAACAAGTAAAAGAAATATCTTCATTGCCTCTATTACCATCCAAAAAATGTTATTACAAAATCAGGGAAAAGAAAAGATCAACCATAGGTGAAAAATAGGTAAAAGAGATCATTTATAGATGATACAGTGGTTTACTTAAGAGAACTTCAGAGATTCAAGTGGAAAAAAATGATTGAAACAATGAATTTCACAGAACCAAAACTAAATTCTCCTACTCCACTCATTATATAGTCTAATAGCAGTATTTTCAAATGTTAGGAGTAGTTTTCATCTAGGCAGTGTTCATAATCTCAGAATTGCTTGCTTTCTTTTTTTTTAATAGATGCCTTTTGATATTTGCATTATTATTTGCATCTCCACCACCCACATACACCTGTCAGCATAAAACTCAATAATTAATGAACAGGTGGATCATGTCAAACAATGTATTGAATATTCTGCACAGACAGCACTGAATTTGCAGTCAAAGGATTCACATTCAAATGCCATTTCAGTTTTCAGTCATTTTAGTCATGTCTGGCTCTTCATGACCCCATTTGGGGTTTTCTTGGCAAAGATACTAAAATGGTTTGCCATTTCCTTATCCAGTTCATTTTTACAGATAAGAAAACTGGGCAAACAGGGTTAAGTGATTTGCCCAGAGTCACACAGTAAGTGTCTGAGGGCAGATTTGAACTCAGGAAGACAAGACTTCCTGACTCCAGGCCAGGCCCTCTATACACTGTACCACCTAGCTGTCAACTTCGCCAATAATTACTTCCTCTGTAACCTTGGTCAAGTCATTTAACCTCTCTGGAGTTCATTTTCTTCATCTATAAAATGGGGAAGAAAGAGAAAAGAGATAGGTGACCTCTAAGGACACCTCTACTTTTATATCTTTACCCACTTAGATCCTATGACCTAGAATTTTGCCTTTTCTTTTGCACACAGTAGGGATTCTGTAAATATTTGCTGAATAAACATCAATTCATTTTCATCTGCTTCACTGAATGAGAAATTAAATGCATTATGTAGTTCTGTGGAACATTGTATATGTGTAAAGTTAAAAAAAAAGGAACATTATATATGCCAGAAGTTTTTTCCTTCTTGTTGAGGAATTAAATTCATATATCCTTAGATTTGGGGAATAAGATTAAATAGGATTACAAGGGATTGCAGTTTTAGAAGCAATCTCTCCTCATTCTCTCTTGCCTTCAGTTTGTCACTGTATAAAATTCATAAGATCTCACTCACAGATTTACATCAGGAAAGGATCTTAGGAGTTATCTAGTTTGAAAAACTATTTTCAAATACCTCAAACACCAAGGCCTGGAGAGGGTAAGTTATTTCCCATAGGTCACACAGGTAACAGTGACAGAGATGGGACTCAGTCCTCTGACTCCCATAATCCAATGCTCTTTCAGCAGTATCAAATCTGAATCTTTATACAATAATAGCACTGAAGCCAGTCAAAGAAAAACATTAGAAAGTAATCTCTTGAAAGAGCCCTACATTGCATACAACCATATTTGTGAGCCTTCAGGAAAGAGTCAGAAGCACAAAAGATAAGTCCTCCTTCAACCCTAACTGGTTTAAAGGCAAGACCACTGTGAAGGAAAATTCAGCACAACAGGTAATTTATCCTTCAAAATCAGCCACCAAAACAAACCATGGATTCATGTTCTTCCTACTCACAAGAAATGAAAGAGGAGTCCCTGGGAAACCCAGTAGCTCCCAGAATGTGACAATCAGGCACAGGCCTTCAAGGAAAATTTTCATGTGATTTCTGCTTTGTAGATTCTAAATAATTATTTACTGAAGACTGTGGACCTCTTTCCCCATAATCTGAGTATAAACTGTAACTGAGAGCATAAGGGCTAACCATTTTTTGTTTCCTTTCCCTAAAGTGTTTTGTTTTACCCTTAATGCTAAATGCTAGTTGACTGATTTGACTCTTTCCCTGCACACATACATGCATATTTACTCACCTAGCATGCTAATCCCTCGTGTCTTAAGCTTACTTTTAAAATGTGTGCCAGTTGTTTGCATGTTGTCTCTTCCAGTAGAATGTAAAGTCCTTGAGGGTTCAGTACAGGAACTGTTTTTTGGTCTTTCTTTGAATCCCTAGTTAGTACTCAGCACAGTGCCAGGCACATGGTAAACACTTAATACGTGCTTGTTAACTGGAAAAAAGTGTGTGTGTGTGTGTGTGTGTGTGTGTGTGTGTGTGTGTGTGTGTGTAACACTTAGTCTCCTTTATACTAAACCATGGTGGAGGAACAGAAAATAAAATTCAGAAATTACTACTCTTGATTATCTGGAAACCCTCCACACAGAATCCCACTGGTTCTTGCCTGTGATTAAAATAATAAGAAAATAGATTCAGAGTTAAAAGAGACCTGAGAGACCATCTAGTCCAACCCCTTCAGTTTACAAAAGAGGGTAATGAAGCCCAGAGAAGTTAAATGTCTTGTGCAGTCAGAGATAGCGAGTGACTGCAGTCAGTTTAATCTCTGGTTCTAAATTTGGATCTCTTTCAGCTGTATGTCTGATGTAATTTTGAGATTTCCTTGGTCTGGGTTTGCAGGATAGCCAAAAGGAAGCTGGCCTCAAGGAGCTGTCAACTGAAGCTTTCCCTGAGATACCTTGTGTACTTTGGAGCTACACCTCCAGTCCTTTCCTTCTCCCATTTTTGGCCCCAACAGAAAGTGTATCACATCTGTCCCTGAGCCTCAGGTGCCTTATTCCCTTCTCCCCTACATTTCCCTCATCCCAAAAGCATCTCTTACCAATAAGAAATTCAAGAAGAACAGGAAAGAGGGTATTTCAGATGTCCCCAAGATCAGAAAGTCCAATTCGATTCTAACCTCTGTGGCAACAAGTTTCCCCTGTTAGGAAATAAGTGATAAAAATCCAAAAACTAAGAAAAATAATCAGTTAGTTTAGAAAAGTTTACCTCATAGTTTGCAGATAAACCTAGACATAATTCTTTAGGCACCTACCTTGTGTATCAGGACTGATCTTTTGATCTCTTGTCCCAATAAGTTACCCTGATATTACTCTGACATCATAGAGCATTAGCTGTTTTGTCTACTAGCAGTCCAAGAGGCCTCACCCTATTTCTAGGCAGTCACTTGTTACAAGGGGATTTAGGGAATATGTTGGGAGAAGTTTTGGATTATAGATTCCAGCTCTGTCTAGAAGAAACACTGGAAGTCAGTTAATCCAACCTCCTTGTTGCATAGGTGATATGGAGCCTGGGCAGACTTGCCCTGCCAATTTCTGGCTGACCTCACACATTGGTTCAAGGCTGAGGTATTTGAATTATTCGGAAGCCCTTCGTGATTCTCTTATTGGTCATTGAACAGGATGAACTGTAATGGGAATGCAAATTTGGAAGATCTTCCCTGCCCCTAGGCTAAAGTGCACCAGAAGCCTGG
Source organism: Petaurus breviceps papuanus (assembly GCF_028583685.1). NCBI lineage: Eukaryota > Metazoa > Chordata > Mammalia > Diprotodontia > Petauridae > Petaurus > Petaurus breviceps. The sequence goes on along the minus strand of NW_027185860.1, from coordinate 12,731,992 downwards.
GGAGGGAGGCTTGTTTTTCAGTAGGTACTTTTTGATTGGCCAGTGGGTCAATAAGGTTGTTACATTCTCTGAGCCAGGAGAAGGCTATATAAGCCCTGATGTGTAGCTTTGTTTTGGGACTCACTTTGAGAAGTGTTCTGTGATTTGATCTGAATTATGGGAAGCCGTTGTTGAGAGTCCCCCGGCTTTGAAAAACCCAGATGTGGAAACCCAGATGTTGACTGGGTATGGATGTAATGGTTGGACAGTTTGGAAATCTGTCTACTTGATCTGTTTCTGTCTTGATAATTCTGCCTGTATGCTTTGAAGTTCGGGGTGCTGACCTTTTTCCCCTGAACAAGGTAAACGATATATGTCTGACTGATTAAAGTAAGCTTGTTAACCCATTTTGAGTTGCTTTCCTTTAACAAAGCAGATCCAAGAACCTGTATTGCTAGAAGCCACCCTGGGAATGCTAGGGTGCTTGCTGCTACATGAACCAACGATTCAGTTTCTCTTTAAAGGGAAGGAAGCACCCAACTTCCTTAGCACTGAACTAGTACACTTAAGTAGTCAGTCAAAAAGAGGCATGACAGTTCTGTGAATGCCCTGTGGCTTCCATTACACTAATAAGGAAGAAAAAGCCTATAGAGATTGTGACTCAAGGTCATACAAGCAGAAAGTGTAAAGCCAGGATTTGAAACCATGTTTTCTAAATCTAAACCTAGGCCTCTTTCCGCTGTATGATTCCTTCTTCTCTACACAGAATACAAACTATTCCAATTGAATTTCCTGATGGGTCCTACTAAGTGGAACCCTTCTGTAGACCCTTTCAAAATAAATATTCTTGGAAATCCCCAACACCGAGGTATCTAGGTCATCACTAAATTGTGGTAAGTCTGTGATAGCAGATTTCTAGGACCTTTGGACATATATTTGAGATTTTAAAAGAGTCATCTTTAAATGCCATTACTTTTTACAGATCCTTTTACCAAAGCTATTTCAATGGTTCATACTTCTTGTTAAATAAAGTTCCAAGTCTTTACCATGGCATTCAAAATCTAGTACTACCCAACCATTCAAGTCTGATTTCATACAACAGTATGAAATACTCCAAATACTCTGCCCTTAGCCAAAGAGTACTCACTTAACATTCTTTCTTGGTATTCATCCAGTACTTTACTAATTTTGTGTCTCTGTTCAGACTATTGTCTATGTCTGAAATGTTCCAGACTACCAGCACTAAGACCATCAGCAGCAATGGCAACACCTCCCTTAAATTCCTTCCCTTTTAAAATTGAAATAAAATGACCTTTCCTCTCTGGAACATCCTTCACAATCTTTGATGTATGTCAATAATGACTTTTTACCTTCTTTCATATTATATATCATTCTGTCTGTACCTCTTTAACACATTCCAGTATTACTTTAAACATACTTCACCAAAGTCAATAAAAGCTATTAGACAGATAACTAGATGGTAAGTTGGATAAAGTACAAATCATATCTAGAGTTATTTAGAGACATTAAATGGATAGTGTGGGATATAAACTTGTCTTCCTAATTTCAAATCCAGCATTCTATCCACCTTGCTATCTAGCTGCCTATCTAATAGCTTGCATTCATATATTGCTTTATTAGTGACAGAGCAGTTTACACTTGTTTCATTTCACTCCCGTGAAATATATTAAAAAAAAAAAAAAACCTTTTCCTTCTTATTTTTAGAAGTAGAAGGAGAAAGGCATCTGGCCTGGGGCACTCTGTTTGCCTTTGAAAAGATTTTGGAAGTTAGAAACATATAGGAGAAACTGGCTCCTTGACATGTCATTGATTTCTACTGTCTTTTCCCATGTCTGTCCAGAAGAGTCTATCCCACCATTTCCTAACTTCACATAGATCCTCAATATCATGTCATGCTTAGCATTCTCTCTATCAATTAAAAGTCATACCTACCTTTGTATCATCAACATGTAAAATGCCTTAGATTTGGTTTTGCCCAATTACAGAAGCATGTCATTGTGGTTAAATGGTTGAGGTCATAAAACTTGTAACTGGCAGAACCAAGCCTCATATTCAAACCCAGGTCTTTTCAACCAAATTCAAAACTATAACTTAAGAAATACAGTAATCTTAGCTAGAGGTCATTGAAATATGAGGTCAGGGACATCCAGGTGGCGCAGTAAGAGCGCCAGCCCCGGCGTTGGGAGACCCGGGATCAGTTCCAGCCTCAGATACTTGGCACCCACACAAAATAACCGGCCGTGTAACTTTGAGCAAGTTACTTAACCCCAATTGCTTTAAAAAAAAAAAAGAAATATAAGGTCAGATTCTGAACTTTTTATTCAGCAGGTACATGTGGGGGAATGGGTTTTACATCAGGCTAAAAAATCCTCATGCCTGAAGTAGAAGGAAGTCTTCACTGCTTCATTTCTATGCTTCCCTTCTCTGAAGTTCCAAGACACCATGAGGACCCCATGATTCCAAACCCATACTCTCCCCCAAATTAAGAAATTATTAGCCACAACCAAATCCTACAACCAAATTTAACCACTGAAACAATTTATCCTTTTCATATGTGATACTGATATAAACCATATCTGATGCGTGAAGAACTGTACTAGTATAAGGACTCTTTTTCTGCCTTTCTTAAAAATAGTGTGTCATTTAATCACTCCAAAGGGTATGAAATATATGAGTGCATCAAGAGTCATGGTATTCATGCTAACAGCCCAAAGGTCCCACCAGAGTTGCTCTCATGCCTGCATGCAATAGCTTTTCTAAAAAGCAATAGTATTATCAACAGAAATTACAACTTCACAAAACTTAAGTTAAAGGCCAGGTTTATTACAAGAGGAATGGACATTCATGTGGAACCTAAAGAGTTCACAATCCATACAGAAGTTTGCATATTTATAAAAGTACAACAAAGGAAGGAAGGAGAAACACAGATCTCCGCCTAAAGGAGAATGGCATGGGGGCAGGGGGTGGAAAGTGCAGTGAAGATGGTGAAAGAACAAAGTCCTTCCTGAAGGGGAGGAGCAAGGCCATGACAAAAGCAGCATTCTTTCTCTCTTGAGAGCTACTAGACCATGAAGATATGATGATATACAAGGGTCCCACTGCACAAGCAGTTTCCTAGGCACCTGTCTCGACTCCCAAAGGAATTCAGTTTGGGATTCAAACAACAAATTATGTTAGTTGGTGGGAGATTGAGGAAGAGTGGGAGGGGAAGAAGTTCATCCTTGACACATTCAGGGCCTCCTGCATACCCTGGATCCAGTGTTTCTGGAAAATATGGCTGCACAGACAAACTCAGGGCACCCCTTAACATTCCTGAACAGTATCCCCATTGACTACATGTGGGCCGTCCTTCTGCAAATGCTAATAATACTACTCTCTCACCTTGCCTGGAGGCTTCCTGCTATTGTCACTGGCTGGATTCTAAAAGTCAGGTGAGTGACCTGAAATATGACTCAGAATGTTTAAGAAAATACATGGCTTTTATTCTTTTGGAGGTTCTTTATCTATGCCATGACCAATAACTGGGTATCCCTCCTGGGTGCCTTCCTCTTTTTGCTTTATACTGTTTCACTTCATCTTATCAAGCTCCAGTGGTTTCAACTATCATCTATATGCAGCTGAAACCTGATCTAGTTGTAAAGTCTCTCCTGAGCTACACAACCAAATGTCCTTCATAATCAACTGTCTTTTGGAAACCTTGAATTGAATGTGCCATGGGCATCTTAAACTCAACATGTTTAAAAAAAACTCATTATTTTCCAAATAGAGGCTTCCCTTTTTCCAAATCTCACTCTTATTGTTGACAGTATCACACTTCAAAACTCAGTGTCATACTCCATTTCATCTATATTCCATTGCCAAATCTTGTCATTTCTACTTCCATTTCTCATGTCTAAGTCATTCTTGCCATTCATACAGTCACAACCCTAGTTCAGGCCCTGATCAACACTTGCCTGGACTATGGTAATCGCCTCCTTCCTCAAGTCTTCCCCCTCTCTAACCCAACCTCCACTCAGTTTCCTCTGTTTTGTATTTAAAGATTTTCATGACCTGGTCCCATCCTGTCTTCCCAGTCTTTTCTGCACTTTGTTCCCTGTCCCCCCTCTAGGTCCCACCCCCCCCCCCCCAACACACACACACTGTATGATCCAACTGCATTGGACTCCTTGTTTTTTCTTGCATACAACGCTCTGTGCCTTTGCACTGTCTTATATGCCTTATACACCCTTCTGACTGCCATCTCTTAGCTTCCCTGGTTTCCTTCAAGATTCATCTTACCCCCCAACATTTACATCCAGTTTTTATTCCCTTACCCTACTCTCCTCCCTGCTCCCCCTCCCCAGGCCTTCCTTCTGAAACTGACTTTCCGTTATGAGATTATATATCCACTTAGCCCGAAGTCAGAAAGACCTGAGTTCAAATCTGATCTCTTGCATTTACTAGCTGTGTGATCCTGGGCAAGTTACTTAACCTCTGTTTGCCTCAGTTTCAGCATCTATAAAATGAGGATAATAATAGCACCTACTTCCCAAGGTTATGGTGTCAACCAATAGTCACAACTCCAAAATACTTTAATAGCAATTTATTTTATTACAGGAGAAAATAGAAAGGTATAAGTGCTGGGTCCCCTCTTGTACAGAATACCAAAGAGGCCAATGATACAGGCAAGGCTTTGGGTATTTAAGGGTTAGAGCAGAAAGGGGAAGTCTCATGGGAAGAGAGAAAGACAATGCCTTCCCAAATGGGAGAGGGATAAGAGGAGAAAAGGAAGAAGAGGAGGGAGTGTGAGAGGGAGATAGAAGGGAGGACCCCACTGCCTTGGGAACTACCAGAAGGAAGGAGGATGAAAGGACGTTCTCCTTAGCTTAGGGTTTGATTTGTTGTTTATATGTATGAAAACAATGGGAAAACATGTTGCTAATAAAGATTAAACATGAAAGTGTGTGTCATATGGTTTTGGATAACCAGTTGTTAAAATTTTATTTATCAGCACATCCCTGATGAAAGGTTCCCGATCTTAACAGAAGTTATGAGATTTAGAGGATTCAAAAAAGAAATAGAAAAAAATAAATCTTTTATTACAATGAAACCTAAAGCAAAACCCCCTGCACAGGATCATAGGGAAATAGAGGCAATATGGAAAGGATACTGCCAGAGTATTTAACAGAACATTGGATGCCCTAGTCTTCAGACCCTGAAAAGAGGAGATGAGCAATGGCGATTCAGAGATGTTGCTTCTTACCATCAACCTTGCTAGTCAGTGTACTGTGGGCTGCCTTTGCAAAAATTATCTAGGTACCATATAACTCCTTGAGGTAATTGAATTAATGATATGAGATTTGAAGGGAAGAGAGTGAGTAGATCAGATAGATGAGATAGGTAATAGATAAGATAGATCTGTTTTTGTTTTTAAATATCTAATGTCAAAAAGTTACAAGATGTTAGGTTATTACTAATGTGAGAGAGCTGGCAAAACAAACAGGGAATATGTAGCTTGGGAATATTGAGCAGAATCACCCTAGTCATCTGAGGCTCTCCCTTGTTCTGATGAAATAAGAATGAAAAAGCTGGTTTGAACCACATGTATGAAAGCAGTTATATGACAGAAGTCAAGAAACCAATTTCAATTCCTTTTTGCTCCTCTCCCTTCTAACAAAAATAAAATAAAAGCAGTGACATAAAAGAATAAACAGTTCTAAAAGTAATAACAGAGGGAGTCTTCTTGATTTATGTCTTACCACTGGATTTCAATAACTCTAAAAGAAAGAGTGAGGCTGATGATCTTACATACATTTGCCTCACCTAAATCTAGCTCACTAAAAAGTGGAGACATCATGAAGGACAAACAGCAATCTGTGAGGAGAAGTAGCTGCCCCTTGGGGATGCAAACATCCAGTTGGAGTTGAACATTGCTGTGGCTACTTCTTCTCCTTCTCATGCTCCTCCTCCTTTACTTCTTTTTTCTCCTTTTCTCCCTCTGTCCACATGGGAAGTCACAACCTTGCCTTTGGGTGCTCTGTTTAAAGGAATATAAATTTTGAGCACATACTTCACAAGGTATCATAGGGTTTGGGGACTAGATTTTTTTTTCCTATTTATTTGTTTTATCAATACCTTAAAAAATAAACTAAGCCAAATGATAAGAGGCACAAAAATACGCTAAGGAGAAAAACTCTTTAAAAAAGCAGAATTTGCCAAATGGAAAAAGGTACAAAAATTCACCGGGGGAAAAAAAGACTTTTTACAAAGTAGAATAGGTCAAGTGGGAAAGGAGGTCCAAAAGCTTTTGGACTGAAGAAATAATTGTTTAAAAATTTAGAATAGAGTAAATGGAAGCTAATGACTTTAAGAGAAATCAAAAAACAAACAAAAAAAAGAATGAAAAAATAGGATACCATGTGAAATATTTCATTGGAAAAACAGCTGACCTAGAAAATAGATCTAGAAAGCATAATTTAAAAATTTTTGTACTAGCTGAAAGCCATGATCAAAAAAAGATACTAAACACCATCTTTCAAGAAACTGTCAAGGGAAACTGCCTTGATATTCTAGAACCAGAAGGTAAAATAGAAATTGAAAGAATCCACTGATTACCTCCTAAAAGAGATCTCCAAATGAAAACTTCCAGAAATATTCTAGCCAAATTCTAGAGTTCCCATGTCAACGAAAAAATATTGCAAGCATCCAGAAAGAAACAATTCAAGTAGTGTGGAGCCACAGTCAGGATAGAACAAGATTTAGCAGCTACTGTACTAAAGGATCAGTGGGCTTGGAATATGATATTCTAGAGTTCAAAGGATCTAGGATTACAAGTAAGAATTACCTACCCAGCAAAATTGGGAATAATTCATGAGGGAAAAAAATTGGACATTCAATGAGATGGAGGAATTTCAAACATTCTTGAGAAAAGACCAGAGCTGGATGGAAAATTTGACTTTCAAATGCAAGACTCAAGAGAAGAATAATAAGGTAAATAGGAAAGAGAAATCATAAGGGAATTATTAGAGTTAAACTGTTTACATTCCTTCATGGGAAGATAATATTTGTAACTCATAAGACCTTTCTCATTATTAGGGTAGTTAGAAGGCATATGTAAGACAGAAGGCATAGGTGTGAGTTGGATGTGAAAGGATGTCATCTAAACAATAAAATTAAGAGGTAAGAGAAGAATATACTAGGAGAAAGTGAAAGTGAGAGGTAGAATTATCTCACATAAAAGAGGCAAGAAAAGGCTTTTATAGTGGAGGAGAAGAGAGGGCAGATGAGGGAGACTGAGTAAACCTCATCAGAATTGGCTCAAAGAAGGAATAACATATACACTCAATTAGGTATAGACATCTATCTTACCCTACAGGAAAGCAGGGAAGAAGGGGAGAAGAGGAGAGAGGGGGTGATAGAAGGGATGGAAGATTGGGGGAAGGGGTAGCCAGAAGCAAAACATTTTTGAGGAGGGATAGAAGAGAGAGAGAACAGAATAAACAGTGGGAGATAGAATGGAGAAAAATATAGTTAGCAACAGTAACTGAAAATTTTGAAGCAAGTTTCTCTGATAAAAGCCTTATTTCTCAAATATATAGAGAACTGAGTCAAATTTATAAAATTGATAGCCATTCCACAATTGATAAATGATCAAAAGATATGATTAGTTTTGTGATGAAGTAATCCCAGCTATCTAGAGCCATATGAAAGGATACTCTCACAAATGATTAGAGAAATGCAAATTAAAACAATTCTGAGGCACGACCTCATACCTTTTAGATTGTGCCAGTTGGTTGTTGGTCGGTCCTTCGTTCTTGAAGAGGGACAAAATGACCTCATTATGGTAAAATCAAGTTTCAATGTGTCTGACTATGGCTGATGAGAGCAATACAAACCCAGAATGCTCTACCACAGGTAGAGCACAAATAGTCCATGTGAACATGAATTCTCCAAATTTGTGCATCATGTATTTCCTTCAAACTGTTTCAATTCTGCTTTGCTCATAGAGCTCAGCACCTTTTCTGATGTGGGCATGCCATGCTGAGCAGTCCTGTGCCAGTGTCCCCCATATCACACAATAAATTCCAAAGTTCTTGAGAGAAACCTTGAGAGTGTCCTTGTATCGCTTCTTCTGACCACCATGTGAACACTTGCCCTGTGTGAGTTCTTCATAAAACAGTCTTTTTGGCAAGCATAAATTTTTCATTCAAAAAATGTGGCCAGCAGGGTGGCTAGGTGGCAGAGTGAATAGAGCTTCAGCCCCGGAGTCAGGAAGACCTGAGTTCAAATCCAGCCTCAGACACTTAACACACACACACACACACACACAAACTAGCCATGTGACCTTGGCCAAGTATTTAACCCCAATTGCCCTCCAAAAAGCAAAAACAAAAAACAAAACAAACAAACAAACAAAAAAACCATGGTCAGCCCATCAGAGTAGTAGAACAGTGTAATGGTAATAGAAATTTGAAGATCTTCTCTGCCCCTTAATAAGCCTAAATTGAACTTGAGGACCTTTCCTGATTTGAAAATATACTCTGTCCCCTAATGGGCTGCATGTGCTCACCTGGAGCCTGTGGTGGGAGACTTATTTTTCAGAAAGGCACAACTTTTGTTGCTGTGTAGTCAGGTGGGTCAGGAGGATTGTGATGTTCTCTGACCCTGGAGAAGGCTATATATACCTCTGAGGGGAGGGTTTACTTTAGGGGTCAATTGGGGAAGTGTTGTGTGATTTGGCCAGATGAGACTCTGGGCAGCCATTGAGCATCCCCCCCACCCCGCTCCTCTTCCCGCCCCAGCTTTGAAAACCCAGATGTTGGTGCTTCTCTTTAGTGACTAACTAGATATGAATGTAATGGCCAGACAGCTAGAAGCCTTGTCTGCTGAACTGTGTTATTTTCTCTTGTAACTTCTGTTTGTATTCTCTGAAGTTCAGGGAGCTGACTTTTTCCCCTAAACCAGCTAAATGATATATGTTTGTTTGATTAAAGTAAGGTTGTTAACCCTTTTTGAGTTGCTTTCCTTTAGAAAAGCAGATCAAAGAACCTGTACTAGCAGCCATACTAGTTATGCTAGTGTACTTGCTGCTATAAACAGCAAAGGTAAATGACAAATGTTGGAGGGGTTGTGGGAAAAGTGAGACATTAATGCACTCTTGGTGCAGTTGTGAACTGATACAATCATTCTGTAAAGCAATTTGCAACTCTGCCCAAAGGTCTATCAAACCATGCATATCCTTTGACCTAGCAATACTACACTAGGATTGCATCCCCAAAGAGATAAAAAAAAATTTTTTTTAATAAAAAGGAAAAGGACCTACATGTACAAAAATATTTACAGAAACTCTTTTCTGGGGGCAAAGAATTAGAAATTGAGGAGATGCCCATTAATTGGGGAGAGGTTGAACAAATTGTGATATGTGATTATGATGGAATGCTGTTGTGCTATAGGAAATGCTCCCAGAGAAACCTGAAAAGACTTATATTTGTTAATGTAAAGTGAAATGTACTGTGTATGAAATAACAGTAATATTGTAGGATGATCAACTGCGAATGACAGCTATTCTCCACATTACAACATTCCAAGACAACTCTGAGGGGGTTATGATGAAAAATGGTATCCATCCCCAGACAAAGACCTGATGATGTCTGAATACAAAGTGAAATATACTTTTTTTCTACTTTATTTTTCTTGAGGGTTTTTTTCTGGTCTATGTTTTCTTTCACAACATGTCTCATGGATATGTTTTGCATGTATAACACATGTATAACCTATATCAAATTTTTTGTCTTCTTAATGAGGGGGGAGGATAGGAGAGAATTTGGAGCTCAAAGTTTTAAAAATGAATGTTAAAAATTGTTTTTATATATTACTGGGGAAAATAAAATACTATTTTGTTAAAGGAGCTACTTTCAAATGGAGCTACTTGACTATGCTTTTCAACCTAAATCACTTTGTCTTTCACTGATTGTTCAATAATATGTACCAGTCTAAGCCTCTTTTGGTCTTTGTTTGGGTTTTGATTACTCAGAATGAGTATAAGGAGCAATTGTTTTCTTTTCTGGCCTAAAACACTGAGCATCTTCTCCTAGACTGATTCTTTTGCAATGGTGAACTAGGCCAAAATTTGAACTAGGCCTCAATTCTTGCCTAGGCTTTAATTCTGAAAGGGCATTGCCTCTGACAAACTGAGACCTGGGAAAGACCTTAGCTTTAAAAGGCCAGAAAAGATTCCACTGCATCCTGGGCCATTGACAGTTTTCTTGACTTGTGTTTTGCCACTGGACTCCAATGATTTTGGAGGAGAAAGTGAGACTGATGATTTTATACAACTCTGCCTCATTTAAATCCAACTCACTTGTAAGTCAAGACATCACCCTCATGATGTCATGGGTCCTCTTCCAAACAAGGGATGAATATCGACAGAGAAGAATGACTATTTTTTTCTGCCTTAAATGAGAGTAGAGGGAAAATTCTGTAACCACTGCAGCAATAAGGAGCTCTTGATAAGTGCTGCTGAGGCAGGGGCACAATGAAGAAGCACCCAAGCAGGGCCTTGGCTCTCATGCTACTGTTTCCCTTGTCACCATAAGAAATCCACATTCTGAGGGAAAAAATTAATGTAGGTGATGGACTGCTTGCTGAGCCAAGACCTGGGGTAGAAGTAGAGAAAAAGAGGAATGGAAAGAAGCAATAGAGAGAGATTAAAAGAAGTGCTTACAACGTTCAATATTTCACAGCAACTATCAAGAGTCACTTCCATTTTCATAAAGATGGGGCAGGAGATAACCTTCACTTTTGACTATCTTTCCTACTGTAGGAGGAAGATTAAATTGTTCATTAAAAACATTAAAATTGTTCATTAAAAACAAACAAAAACCATAGTCCTCTACTTATCAAGACAGTAATTCTACCCATGCCATAAAAATCAAAAGTTCCAAGAACTTTGTCTTATGAATTGTTCTGTAGTCAATCTTGCCTCATTTTTTTTTTCCAAAAGTTGGGGGTTTTCTGAACCCAAGTTTAGGACTTTACAATTATCTTCATTAAATTCCATCTGTTTAGATTCAGCCTGTCATTCCAGGCTGTTGAGATCTTCCAGCTTTGTGCCATCTGCAAATATAAGATATATAAGGGAGTGTATTATTCCTTGTTTCTAAATGCAGCATAATTAGTCCACTTTTAACTCTTTTTCACTTAAAGTTGAAGATACATAAATATCCTTCATGTCATTGTTTTTTACTTTATCCTAGTTGACTAGTTAAGGACAGCACATAGTCTATTGTTAATCGCTTTCACCTCTTGGTCTTTAGAAAAGACCTATGAGAGGCGGCTAGGTGGCGCAGTGAGTAAGAGTGTCGGCCCCGGCATCAGGAGACCCAGGATTGCTTCTGGCCTCAGATACTTGGCACCCACACAAAATAACTGTCCATGTAACCTTGAGCAAGTTACTTAACCCCAATTGCTTTAAAAAAAATAAAAATAAAAAGGCCTATGAGAATACCACATAGTGGGTTTGATTGGTATTCTAGGTGCTGGGAAAAGGAGTGATGCCTATATATTCATTAGTTGTGTTTATACCAAACCAGGATGTGAAACTGAATTGAAATACAGTCTCTAAAACTTAGGATCATGGATGTAAAACTGAAAGGAACTTCAGAGGCCAACTAGTCAAATCCTTATTTTGAAGATGAAGAAACTGAGGCTCAGGAAGTAGGCTTTGAGTGACTTACCTAAAGTCATAGAGGTAATGTCAAGTCTTCTTATTCCCAAGGCAGTCTTTTTTTCCCACTATACCATGTTGCTAGTTATTTGGTCATGGACAAGGCATTTAACTATCCTATTTTTTTCCTTTAAAAAAAATTATATCCCCCCCCAATCTCATGTAAAAAACAATTGTCTTAGATCACTGTTTTGCTAAGAATAGCTAAGCTGTTAATATTTGTTCATTTTATAGTATTGCTGTTACTGTGTGTAATGCTCTCCTGGTTCTGTTCACTTTCTATCAGTACATGTAAGACTTTTCCAGTTTTTCTGAAAGCATCCTGCTCATCATTTCTTACAACACTATAGTATTCCATTTATAATCTTATGCCACAACTTATTCATCCATTACCCAACTGATGGGCAACGCTTCAATTTCCAACTCTTGGTTGGAAATGGTTTTATACATATGGATCTTTACCCTTTTCTTCTTCTTTTTTTAAAAATCTCTTTGGGATACAAACCTGGCAGTGGCATTACTGGACCAAATGGTGTGCACAGTTTTTTAGTCCTTTGGGCATAGTTCCAAATTGCTCTCCAGAATGGTTGGATCAGTTCACAACTCCACCAACAATGCATTAGTGTCCCATATTCTTCCAATATTTATCCAATTTTCTCATATTCTTCCAATATTCATCATTTTCCTTTTCTGGAAAATTAAAACAGAGATGTTTTAATTTGCATTTTTGTAGTCAATAGCGATTTAGAGAATATTTTCATATGACTATAGATAGATTTGATTTCTTTGTCTGAAAACTGCCTATTTATGACCATGTGCCAGTTGAGGAATGATTTGTACTCTTGTAAATTTTACTCAGCTCTGTATATATTTAAGAAATGAGACCTTTATCAGAGACATTTGCTATGAAAAATTTTTTCCAGTTTTCTGCTTTCCTTCTAATTTTGGTTATATTGATTTCATTTGTGCAAAACTTTCTCTAATTTTATATAATCAAAGTTAACCATTTTACATTTTATAATGCTTTCTATCTCTTTTTGTCAAATAGTGAGCTTTTGTTCCAAAAGCTTGGGTCTTAGGATTTATCAAACATTAAATTACTGTGATCATTTACTATAATGTATTGTATACCTAATATAGTCCACTGATTGACCATGATATTTCTTAGGTGGTATCATATTGCTTTAATGGTTATTGCTTTGTAATACAGTTTGAAATCTGGTACTACTAGACTGCCTTCTTTCACTTTTTTTTCATTGATTCCCTTGATATTCTTGAGCTTTTGTTCCTCCAGATGAATTTTGTTATTTTTTCTATCTCTTTAAAATAATTCTTTTGGTAGTCTGATTGGTATGGCACTGAATAAGTAGACCAATTTAAGTAGAATTGTCAATATAATAAATTGGCTTAACTTACCCATGAACAATTAATAGTTTTCTAATTGTTTATATCTGACTTTACTTGGTTGGAAACCGTTTTGTAATTGTGTTCATATAGTTCCTAGATTTTACTTGGCAGGTAGACTCCCAAATATTTTATATTGTCTACAGTTATTTTAAATGGAATTCATTTTATTTCTCTTGCTGCTGGACTTCGTTGGTAATATATAGCTGATGATTTATGTAGGTTTATATTCTGGAACTTTGCTAAAGTTTTAAATTATTTCCACTAGGATTTTTAGTTGATTCTTTAGGATTCTCTAAGTATAACTATTCTAATTTTATACATAGACACACACATATACATACTTATATCACCTTTAAGTTTAGAAAGTGTTTTGCATACATTATCTCATTTAAGAGTATATCTGGGTAACTCAATCTCTCAGTGCCTCAGGCAACTATTTAGTCAAGTAAATTGCAGATTTGGTGTCAGTTGGTATTGGTAAGGGTCCTTACCTTCCCTATGTCATTAAAATCACCAGTCTCGTGCAAAAACGATAATGGACCAATGTTATTGATTATTATTGTTATGTCATACCCTTTGTATTCTTTCTCATTCCTATCATTACCACTAGTATTTAGGCAACACAGGACTTTCAAGTGACTATTGAAAGATCTTAAATATTTAAAAGTCATGTAATCTTTGATTAGTTAATTCATTCATCAGTTATTGAGCACCTATTATGTACAAAAGACTATACAGGCTGTTGAATGAGTGATAATCAAATCATAATTAAGAATCAGTGCCTATCCTTTTGGTTTACAATCTAAAAAGATACTTATCTCGATGCAAGCAGAAATATCAATATTTTTAAAGATAGTTTTTGGTACTTATATTTTCTATCCTTTCCATTTTGGAATAATGTAAGGGTTATGGGATGTGAAGGTCTTTCACGGCCCACTGGACTTGCTGAAGTAGCAGGAAGGGGTGGGGCAAGAGGAAGCGGAAGCCAAGCTACAGTTCCTGCAGTGATTGGCGGCAGCAGCAGCGGCAACAGTAGCGGTAGCAGCCGAGGTGGAGGCAGAGGCATGAACCCCTTTTTTTTGAGCCAGCCAGAATTTCTGCTAAGGACTTCTGCTGAGAACTGCCAGGAACCCGAATTGCAAGGGCAGGAGCTGCTGGGAGCATGCTTCCTGGACACTGAGCAGTTGTTGTGAGTATGGAGAAGAGAACCTTTGCCTGAGGTAGCCTGTTCTGTTTTGAAGGTTTGAGAATGTGGGTGTTTACTACGTTTACTACATGTACTGACTATATAACTACTGTGATGGCTTTGACTTTCTGGTTTTGGGACTCAGTTTTCTGGTATTTTAATAAATGTTCTAGCTTTATTCCTCAGGTAGAGAGCCTGGTATATTTTGTGATTAATAACCACATCAGCATATTTATAATTGCCATAGGCATTGTGAATATTGCATTGCTGTTACATTTGGTGATGAGGGAAGGATCACAAAATGTCAGGCCTCTATTTGGAAGGAGTGGGGCTTTAGAGGGATAAATGGCTATCCCAGGATGGGAGGATTTGCCTTATTCCTCTCTAGCCAGAGAATGAGCCAAAAGCACAGGGCCCTGGTGTACAGCTTACCCACTATATTGATGATATCATGATACAGGGAAAAGATGCAAAAGAAGTGGAGAAGAGTTTGACCCTTCTAATTGAGCATATGAAAAGTAAAGGGTGGGAAATTAACCCTGCAATGGCTCAAGGACCAGCTCAAAATGTAAAATTTTGGGGTACAAAATGGAACAAGGGACTACAAGAGATTCTTCTGCAAACCCGACAAACGATTCAGGATTTTCCTACCCCTACCAATAAGAAGGAATCCCAACAGTTCATAGGATTATTTGGATACTGGAGGCACCACATTCCACATTTGGGACATATTTTGAAACCTTTTTATAGAATCACTCAGAAGAAATATGAATTTTATTGGGGACTTGAGCAGAGTAAAGCTTTTGAAGAAGCCAAGGCTGCCACACAATTGGCGCTAGATTTGTGGCCCATGCAAAATGATCCAGTGGAATTATAAGTGAGTGTACAAGATGATTATGCTAACTGGAGCTTATGGCAAAAACAACAAAGCCGAAATATACCCTTGGGATTTTGGTGTAGGAAACTCCCTTCATCTGGAATCCAGTTATACACCTTTTGAAAAGCAGTTGTTAGCTGCATATTGGACTTTGGTGGAGACTGAACAACTGACACTGGGCCATGAAGTGGTATTAAGACCTGGCATCCCAATTATGACCTGGGTAATGAATTACCCCAGCTTCTCACAAAATTGGACATGCCCAAGAGGCTAGTATAATCAAATGGAAGTGGTATATTCAAAATAGAGCGAAAACAGGCAAAAGCGGAGTCTCTGCTCTACATGAATCTGTAGCAAACATAGAAATTGAGAGGAATGACACAACCCCTGAGCCAAAGCAACAGTTGGTACAATCCTCTGTAAAATGGAATGAGGGAAATGATAGATTAACTGAAAAACAAAAGAGACATGCATGGTTTACTGATGGGACAGCAAAATATTTGGGGCATAAAAGACATTGGAAAGCAGTGGCCTATAACCCATGTACTAGAAGGACTTTGGAAAGTATTGGGATACATGGAAGTAGCCAATATGCTGAACTTATGGCAGTATATCAAGCCATCAAAATAGAACAAGGAGGACAGTGTCATATATTCACTGATTCATGGGCGGTAGCTAATGGGTTGGCTACATGGATGCCCATGTCGAAAAATCAAAATTGGGAAATTCATGGCAAACAAGTCTGGGGCAAAGAATTATGGGAAGATATCTGGAACATATCTTTGGTCACTGACTTGTCGGTTTTTCATGTAGATGCTCATGTGGCCCTCACCACGCCAGAACATGAGTACAATGCACATGCTGATCGACAAGCAAAGGTTGCTGCTGAACATATTGTCCCTACTTTGACAAAAACTGATGATCTGGTATTAGCAAAATGGATTCACCAAACAACAGACCATTTGGGGGTCCAGGCCACAGGTGGGTGCAAGATCGAGGCATTAGTGTCTCTCATTCACTGTTAAAACACATAGCAGAAGAATGTCATATATGTCAATTGGAAAAGGAGCGAACTGTTCCTTGGGTAGTAACTGGAGAGATAGCAAGAGGAAAGGTCCCAGCCCAAATCTGGCAAATAGATTATATTGGTCCACTACCACTAGATAAAGGATGCAGATTTATTTGTACTTGTGTTGACACCCATTCAGGTGTACTAGTGGCTTCTCCTTATAAGAATGCAACCCAGAAGAACACTTGTAAAACTCTAGATTTCATAAGTCTATATTATGGAACCCCAATGCAGATTCAAAGTGACAATGGGTCACATTTCAAAGGTAATGAAATGAAGAAGTATTGTATACTAAACAATATAAGATGGATATATCATATTCCATATTATCCAGAAGCATCTGGGTTAATTGAAAGAATGAATGGATTACTGAAAGAACAGTTCAGGATATTAAGTTCCAATAATTCATATCAACATTGGAAGGATGATTTGTTCATGGTTTTACATAATTTGAATAATAGACCATTGGGAGGAAGTATACCTCTAACCAGAATGATGACCCCAAATCTGCAAATTAGAAAACAACAAGCACATAAGATCCCAAATATTGAGTATTGGAGTTTGAGGCCAGATGTCCCAGCACTGTACCTAGGAACACCTTGTTCTGTGGGGTATGATTTACATTGTTTAGAGGACTTTTGTTGGACAGAAAAGAAATAAGAAAAATCTCCACTGGGATATATATAAGAATACCTAAAAATCACTTTGGACAGATTTTACCCAAATCAGGATTAGCAGCTCAAGGCATACATGTATTGTCTGGAGTAATAGATTCTAATTATTAAGGAGAAATTGTTGTGACATTCCAGAATTTAGGTGAAGGGCCCATACAGATTCACAAGAATGATAGGATAGTTCAAGTGATTATCGTTCCTTGTAAAACAATGCCACTTGTAAAAACTGATCCTCCTTCCAAAATAACTGTCAGAGGAACTGAAGGATTTGGTTCTACTGATAGAAGAAAACTGGGAGTTAAAGTATGGGTAAAACGGAAGTGAGATGATGTTCCAAAGGCTGCAGAGATTATAGCACATGGGAGGGATAACACTGTAACTGTTGTTTATTCCAGAGAAGATGATTAAAAAATTGTACCCTTAACATGAGTATTAACATATTCTACCATGAGTGAGGCTACAGTAGTCTGGTTATAGTCTCTTTGCTTCTTCTTGACTTTTTGTCTGTTCATCTTGTTTGCTAGATTTGTTTCTGCAGGCTTGGTACCCTCCACCTGTAGATGCCTGATAGCTTAAGCTGGATGTCACCCCCTGTCTGCAACTGTGATGTGTCACCCTTGGACCTGGCATCAAGCACATTAAGAACTGACCACTCAAATGGGACCCCTTGGGACAGGGACAGCTCTACATCCAATTTCAGCAGCAAGTACCCATGGAAGAAGAGACCTTCGCCCTTTGCCCCAAGATTTTGGGGCCCCATTTGTTCGAGGGGGAATGATGGGGAACTTGTGCTCAAGCGCCACCCTAAAATGTTGTTTTCTGTGTTTATTGTGTGCTATCTTTGTTATATTGTTGTGAAATTCTGTTGACACCAATTATTCCTAATGTATTTTTGCCAACTAAGGGACATGAATGATCTTGGGGCGGAATGTAAGGGTTATGGGATTTAAAGATCTTCCATACCCCATTGGACTTGCTGAAGGAGCAGGAAAGGGTGGGGCAAGAGGAAGTGGAAGCCAAGCTAGAGTTCCTGTGGTGACTGGCAGAAGCGGCAACAGCAGCAGTAACAGTACTGGCCAAGGTGGAGGCAGAGGTGCTAACCAACAATAGCCAAGGTAAAACAGGTACTTCTGAGCTTCAAGAATCAATATAATTACAGGGTTCAACGTTGCAAGCTCTCCAGGCCTTCTCAAGTAAGGGCCACCAGAGCAAAGCATGAAAACAGAATCACCAGGGCTAAGCTGCAGCGACAGAACCTGAGACAATCAGGTAAGAAATGTCCAAGGAAATGGAGGGCATGAAAGTCTAGAATCAGACCACTTCCACCAAATAACCATTAGAATAACAGACTCATTTTTTGTTATAATTGTGGATTAGATCGACATATTTATGTTGGCTGTACTAGAGAAGAGAATATAGCCTTGGCCTTGAAGAAAAAATTAAAATCTTCTGACCCAGCTTCAGGAAACTAGAGCAAGACCAAGGAAGGAGGTCACCCTGGACTCCAAAGGACAGTCACATTGACGTTATCATCAGTTCCCTCTAGGTCTCTTGCACCTAGAGTTATAAGATCTTGGGCAGAGGTGATGGTAAAAACTGGGAATGTGGACTTCAATGCTATTGCTATCCTAGATTTTGTGCAGTTGTTTTTCAATCATGTTCACCTCTTCTTGACTCCATTTGGGGTTTTCTTGGCAAGATACTGACATGGTTTCCCATTTCCTTCTCCAGCCCATTTTATGGATGAGAAAATTGAGGCAAACACAATTAAGTGATTTGCCCAGGGTCACATAGCTAGTATCTGAGACCACAGTTTTACTTATGAGGATGAGTCTTCCTGACTCCAGACCCAACCCTCTATCTATTTCACCACTTAGCTGCCCACATTGTTCTAGATCATGGATCTCAAGTCACCATCATTTTCTAATCTTTTTGTGACAAGCATTTTGGCAAAATACCTTTAAAACCTATGACAGGGTTTGGACTTGGTGGTTTGTTTGAGTGATAAAGAATATCTATACCTGGGATACATCCAGGTGAGCTTGAAATTTGCCAAGGAAATTTGTTGGTATCAATTGTAATAGTAATGGCATTTAAAGATTCCCCTGTATTGGCTTGGTTTTTGGTTTGGTTGTGTTAAAACCCAGAGTTTGTTAAATCCTACCTGTGGGATGGACTTGTTGACGTGAAAAGAGAGTCCTGAAATGGGAGGAGCTGGTGATGTAGATTTGGAGAGACACACAAGAGAGAGGCAGAAGAACTTTTTGGAAGCAGCACTTGTGGAGGCAGAGAGAGACAGAGAGGATTGCTGAGGGCCACTTTGAATTGCCCTGGACTTTTGAGACCTGCCCCCGGAGCTGCCAAGGACTGAGGAGACATGGCTGTTTTGCTGGTACTTTGTCTGTCTGTTTTGATGTTGTTTTGCCAGATTTGTCCACTGGTGAAAGACAGTGCTGTTGTTGAAGAAGTCCTGGAACCTGGCTGTTGGTTAAGTAGCCCCTGAGACTGTCCTGCAGACAGAGAGTGAATACTGTCCACTGGTGAAGGAC
>NW_027185860.1:12657499-12712516 GCF_028583685.1 Petaurus breviceps papuanus | reverse complement strand
GAGAGGGTTTTGCTAATGTTTTCAGGGGTTCTAGGATTGTTCTTCTGACAAAGGATGAATTAATGAAGAGACTGGCAATGTATCTTGTGGCCTTGCTAAGCTTTGTCTCCCCAGGAACAAAGATTGCTGAGAACTTGCCTAGTGTCAAGATGAAGAAGACCTCCATTGGGTATTAAGTGCTGTGCTTAAACTTGTTGTAACTCTGGGGTAGATTCAATTGTGATCCAGGGGTGGGGAACTTTTGACCTTTTTGTGTTCTGTGATTGAACAAATGAAGGTACTTTACTTGTGACTGGAAACTAATCTCCATTTGAGAAGAGGGGCTTTGTGATGGACTAAATGAAGGTACAGCCTTGGGGTGGAGTAGTATTTAGAACAGGGACTTTGTAATTGATTGAATGAATGTAAGGTCCTGGGGTGGGATAGTACTTGGAGATTATTTAATCACACTTAGTAAATGCTGTATTTGGAATGATGTCATATTTTGACCTTCTCTGTTCTTAATTTGTCACTGAATAAAATGGATTAGATTAATGCCTTAGGAACACTAGACTGGACGCTACTGATAGTATTAGAGAAATGGCCATGCTACCCATGATATTTCCCCATGGGACATTTTCCCTGTGTTCCATGAACCTGACTGATGCAGAACCTGTTACAGCTGGTGAGAGGAATAAATTTTCAAAGTTAGCCCCTACTCATTGGAAGGGACTCTTGTTAGCTGTTTTAGGCCCCCTGGTAAGGGCATTAGCCTATGACTTTGGGGAAACACTGGCCAAGTCATCTGAGATCCAAGATCTAAATTCCATCAGAGTATTAATATTCATATAAGGAAAGAAAAGACTTCTGTGAACAAATGAGCCAAAGAAGGTTATAAGGAGTTAAATGTGGCTTGACCTGTACTGGGATGCCATGAAAAGAAAGATAATTTAATGCAGTGTTACTAAAAAGGCAGAGAATGCTGAAACCCTATTAGCAATATACAGAAAAAACTCCATCAGCCCCTCCTGAAGAAAGTAAGGCTCTAGACATGAGTAAGAGTGCAAAAGCCTTGTCCCTATCCCTTGCTACTAAGAGATACCTAAACCTGTAAGAAACTGGGGGTCAGGCTAAAGGTGTATTGAGGGAGACTGGAGGCCATATGTAGTAGTAACCTTGCATTGATCATGGCATAATAAACAGACACTCTTCACCCTAGCAGACATTGGAGCTGAATACACCCATTCGTGGAAATCCACATAGATACCCTGGTGTCCTTGTCTACCTGGTTATAGAGGTTATAGATGGTTATATAGGCATTGTAATTCTAAGAAAGAGATCTCAAGTTGTGTTACAAATGAGGCATTTATTCCCCTTCCCACCAAGAACATTCTGTAGATTTCATTAATACCCGAAAATATAATAGGAGTAGATTTATCATTGGGGGCAGCCTTGCAAACTGCCATAGGGAAATTCAGGTTATGTGTACTACTGGTAAAAGTTTTCCTTTGGGGTTTTGCCAAATATACATCCATTTCTCTCCCACCACCACAGAGAGTGTTGAACATTAGAGAATTAAGGGTATAGGGAGGGTACTAAAATATTTCAGAAGCAATTCTGGTATTTGCTAAAGTAAATATCACATGTTGAACTCAGATTCCTAGTTCAGTATGGTCTGAGAAAAAAAACCAATGTTACTGACCCAGACATAATTACCATCTTAGAGAAACTGACCACAAAAGTAGACAATAGCATATCATACTAGATCTAGCTAATACCTTTTTTATTATTTCTTTGGCAAAGCTATAAAAAGGGCAGTTTGCATGGTCAGTAATGGACTTTCCAGATCCTACCCAGGAATATATACAAAATCCAACTATATGCTTTGGTCTAACTGATCTCTTTCTGGATGCAATCTTGTTCCCTATGGGCATCCATCACGAATATTATATTGATATTACGCTAAAATTTGATGATTTGCCTCAACATTTTGAACAGCTGCCAAATATTCTCTTCAAAAAGGGATGGGCAATAAACTCCAGCAAGATGCTAAAACTGGGACATACTGAGAAGTTACTAGGAGTGGTATGGTCATGCAAAACAAGGCTTAAGTAATAAACAAATATCAAGTTTTCCCTTCTTCTACTACTAAAAATATATTATTAGTCCTTTAGGGATTACTGGGATATTGGAGGGATTTTATCCCCTATGTTGTTCCATGCTTACACCCACTTCTATTGTATGCTATTATAAAAAAGGGAGAGTAGAAATGGGAATGTGAACAGCAAGCTACCTTCATTAAAGCATTAAATTTGTACTTGTAACACAAATTAGTGAACTACCTGCTGCAAACTGTAGTCCCCCATATTAATTAGATATTGCAACATTTTACTGAGGAATTTGGTAAAACTCTGTGGCAACACCCCCAACCTAGGACATGGCAGTCACTGTTCTGGTCACTACTATTTAAAAGAACTAAAAGGCAGTATGCAATACTTTGCTAGAAAAACAATTGTTAGCTACTTATCTAGCTTTACAAGAGATTTTCCTGTGATGCCCCTTCAAACATCTATTCTCATAAAGGGATAGACTGATAATAGTTCAATAAAGCCTGCTTTCACAGTTGTACAAAACCCAACCTTGACTTACCTAGTGCAGCAGAGTTCTCTCTCCAATAAACCTCTAAGTGCTGAACTGTTTCTAATCACACTCTTTGCTCATTGAATATTAGGTTTGTCAAGTTGGATATTGCATTATTGTTGTTATGTAACGTGATCCTACTGGGACAAGTTGGATATTGCATTATTGTTGTTAGGTAACGTGATCCTACTGGGACATGAGAACCAGTGCATGGATTGTGTGCACCATTTGGCACATGGAGAAAGCTACAAATGCTGGATATGAATTTTTAGGCCTGTCCATGGTCATGGTGGAGCACCCTGGGGAGTCAAATCACTAAGAGGCAATGACTATTGTAACTTTGAGATTTTTGTTAATGAAATTAAAGACCATGTTCTATACTCATTATTATACATTCTTTACAACTGATTTTAGCCTGCAGAGATTACTCTTGATCCTGTCACCAGCAGTTTTCAATATAACCCCCAGTTTTAGGAATCAAAAGGTAATTTCAAGGTAAAAGCAGATGTCTTTCAAAAAGCGGCCAGAGCATATGTACCATAGAAAGGGGCCAGATCACATGCCCAGTTTCCTAGGCAGTACCATAGTGCAACAGAGCATGGAATTCCTTTGATCTTTCTATTACAACACAACACAACACTAGTTATATATGACTAATTATTCCCTTTCAGAATATTTGTTGTTAATTATAAATCTCAATACCTGAGGACTTTATGAAACACATTTCCCTCCTCTTAGTAGAGAGATATAGGACTACAAGTGAAAAATGATGCATATGTTGCGAAACTTGGTCATTACATTGGTGAATTTCCTTTAGCTCTTTCTTAGTTACAAGGGAAGGTCCATAGGAGTGGGGTACATCAAAAAATAACTATGGTATAAAAAGTGAAGATATCAATGGACCTTTAAAAAACATTTGCTGTCATGTACACTCAAAATTGAAATATTTTACTGCGCTAAAAGTAAATTGTTTCTCTCAATCTTGTATTAATCAATACAGTGAGGAAAGCTTTGCTTCAAAATCACATTTTCAAGCTTTCACTAGGCGTTACACCCCAATGTGAGACATGCCCACATAGGTAAGAGTGAAGCATCAGAATCTCTGCTGGTAGAAGTGTTAATTGCAGTACTTTAGGATATGAAAATGAGCTGAAATATTACCATACAGTTCCCCAGTCAACTAAAAAAAGTTTAAAATTAAGTCATTCAATGCTGAGTGAGAAAGGGTATTCTTTTTAAATAGCTTGGAGTCATACCATATCATTAGTGATAGAAAGAAAGCCATTAAGAAGGGTAGTACATAGCAAGTTCTTCAGCCTGGAAATTTGAACATTCCCATTAATGACTTAACTTTAAGCCAGCTGCCACCCATCTTAGCAGCTTGCAATTTTCATTCATTGTCTAATACTGCCGCCATTCTGAACAGAACAGTTTCTTTTATCTGTTCTTAGCTCTCAACTGAAAAAAAGTTTATCTCATTTGTTCTAGATAAAAATTCTTCCTTCACTGACTATGATAGTTCACATATACCAAAGCTTAACTGCTCAAAACATTTAAACATACTTTTTAAAGTTATGTATTACTTGGCTATGATAATACGTTCAACTATGAAAATTTTATTTTTATTCAAAACAGTCTAGAAGTATGTTTTTAATTCAGGATATTTTTTTTTATAAATCTTTTATTTCTTTTGGAAAGATAACATTGTTGTGGGCTTACATATACAGAGAAACACAGCTATAGGAAGGTTAAAGGATTTGCCAAAAGGTTAAAGTGAGGTCTAATGCACAAGTCAAAAATATAGTACAATGAATTTGAATTCTTCTCTAGGGACTATCCCATGAAACATGCTTAGAGGTGTCATTGCAGGTTCCATTTTCCCACTATGGTGCTCTGGGGTCTGCTTGACTCAAGTGAAAGGACTTGCATTTTGAGATGATAAAGAATTTCCTTTTGGGCAATAGAATCAGATGAGTTAATGATTCAATGGAAGTATAAAAAGAAAGCAACAATCTTCTTGAACTCTCTCTTCCTATCTGACTGCATATCACATAAGGACTTTTTCAAGTTGCTTCCAGAAAGAAAGCTTACAAGCTTGTCTTATTGTCATGTGTAACCCTAGCTTTTCCACCACTAGCCTTCACGTGGCTTTGTGGTATCTAAATTATGTACACATTCTGCTTAGAAAATGTTTGGACTCGTTCTTTTTTGTGACTGTTCTTTTCTGATCTTAGCTTAAGGAGGAGCCATTGTTGAAGTTTAGGGGTGCTGAGACCCTGAAATAGTGACACCCAGGTCCTACCTGAATGAATTTGACCCAAGCCTTCTTTCAGCCAAAGAAAAACAAAGATCCACCATCTTGGCCAGACTCTTAAGAAATCTCCACATTTGTAATGCTTATTTGGACAAGGGAGTCAGATTCTATCTGAGTACCTTCAAGGAGGCAAGATGGATCTTTTATACATAAAGACTGTGGGAGGGATCTAGGGCTGGCCAAGCAGTCTGGAGTGACTGGAGGAGGGTCCAGGGAGGGACCTGAGGAGGAATCTAAGAAGGATCTTGATGGGACTGGAATGACTAGAGAAAGAACCCCCAGAACCCAAAGAGAATGGGATTTTGATAGGATCAAGGGTAGCAAGTAGCCCGAGGCCATCTGGAGGTAACAAACAATGGAGGGGTAGGCTAGACTAAGGGTAACAGAGATTTGGGCATAGAGATATTGGAATATAGACTCAGGCAAAGATCAGATCAAGTGGGGAGATACAAATAGAGTTCAAGGGGGTTACCAGAATCTATACCCCATCACCATCACAAAAATAATGTGTTTAGGCTTGAAGGTGTTCTTGTAAGTTCTAAACAACTGGAGGTGTTGTTGGGTCAGAACTGAAAGGCAGCAAGGAGGGGAGTGGAGTCAAGATGGCAGAGTAGAAACAGGACTTCCACGCAGCTCTGGCTCCCTCCTCCTCCAATTCATGTAAAAGGTGACTCTAAAAAAGCTTTGGAGCTATAGAACCCACAAAATGATACAGAGAAGCTAACTTCCCACTGAGGACAGCCCAGCAGCCCAGCAGCAAGCAGCCAGAGCAGCGCTCTGGGAGCTGACCCCAGCCTCACTAGAACTGAAAGTTTTAGTCCCAGGGCAGGCCTGGCCACCAGCCAGCACCTTGGAAGGACTTCAGATCACCAGCACCTGTGGCAGTTTCCTGAATTATAACCCCATAGATGCTAAGGACAAAGTGAGAGGTCGGTGTAGTATGGACTTTGGGATCTGGTAGTTTGGGAGTGTGGTCCGGCCATTATCCCCTAGAGGGAGAAGCAGCCAAGGCTCCGTGGCCATGCAGCTGCTGCCACATGGCAGCTTCAGCTCCTGGCCTGCAGAGTGTAGGGGGACCAAGCACCATTCTGAGGGGTAATCACTCTTGCTTTAACCTGCTTGGATCTGAATTGCAGTCTAGGGTGGAAGTCCTGGGGCATGTGACCAGCTTGTCAGAGCATGTGGAGGCTTCAGAAAAGGCACCAAACTAATACCTTCAGCAACTGAGAAAACCCCAGCATTTGGAACGAAGCTCCCCTGTCTGGTAGCAGAGTCCTACTGTGGCAAAAAGCCCAGGGGTCAAGTAATTGAGTGGCAAAATGAGCAAACAAGGGAAGCAAAACAAGCAGAGCAACCCAACTTTACACTCCTAATTTGGGGACAAAAAGGAGCCAAGCATGGAACAGGAGGAAGACAGTGAAGTCAGAACTCCTGCAGCAAAAGCTTCAAAGAAAAATATGAGCTGATTACAGAACATAGCGGACCTTAAGAAGCAGATAGGAGAAGTGGAGGAAAAATTGGGAAGAGAAATGAGAACAATGCAAGAAAATGATGAAATGAGAGTCAACAACCTGACTGAGGAAAATAACACCTTAAAAAATAGACTAACTCAAATGGCAAAAGAGGCTCAAAAAGGCAATGAGGAGAACAATGCCTTAAAAAGCCAAATTTGCCAGATGGAAAAAGAATCTCAAAAGCTCAGTGAAGAGAATCATTCCTTCAAAATTAGATTGGAGCAAATGGAAGCTAGCGACTTTATGAGAAATCAAGATACTATTAAACAGATTCAAACAAATGAAAGAATAGAAGACAATGTGAAATATCTCCTTGGAAAAACCACTGAACTGGAAAATAGATCCAGGAGAGATAATTTAAAAATTATTGGACTACCTGAAAACCATGTTCAAAAAAAACCTAGAAATCATCCTTCAAGAAATTCTCAAGGAAAATTGCCCTGATGTTTTAGAACCAGAGGCCAAAATAGAGGTTGAAAGAATCCACCAATCACCTCCTGAAAAAGATCCCAAAAAGAAAACTCCTACGAATATTATAGCCAGGTTCCAAAATTCCCAGATGAAGGAGAAAATACCACAAGCAGCCAGGAAGAAACAATTTGAATATTGTGGAAATGCAATCAGGATAACCCAAGATCTGGCAGCTTCTATACTGAGGGATTGAAAGGCTTGGAATATGATATTCCAGAGGCCAAAGGAGCTGGGATTAAAACCAAGAATCACCTACCCAGTAAAACTGAGTATCATGTTTCAGGGGGAAATATGGTTATTCAGTGGAATAGAGCACATTCAAGCATTCTTTCTGGAAAAACCAGAGTTGAATAGAAAATTTGACATTCAGATACAAGAAGCAAGAGAAGCATGAGAAGGTAAACAGGGAAAAGAAATCATAAGGAACTTATCAAAGTTGAACTACTTACATTCCTACATGGAAAAGTGATAATTGTAACTTATGAAACTTTTCTCAGTATGAGAATAGTTGAAGGGAAAATATATATATATATATATATATATATATGTGCACACATACATATACATATATGTCTATATAGAAGGGTATATGGGCACATGAATGTGTGAATATGTGTATATTTTTTACAGGTATACATAGATAGAGGGCACAGGACCAATTTAATAGGTAGGGATGATACTAAAAAGGTGAAATTAAGAGGTGAGAGAGGAATATAATGAGAGGAGATGGGGAGAGACAGAATGGGGTAAACGATCTCATATAGAAGAGGCAAGGGAAAATGGTTACAATGGAGGGAAAGAATAGGAAGGCAAAAGGGAATGGGTCAACCTTATTCTCATTGAATTTGGCTCAAGGAAGGAATGACATACACACTAAATAGGGTATCTCATTCTACAGGAGAGTAGGGGGAAGGGGATGAGAGGGGAGATAATGGAAGGGAGGGTAGGCTGAGGGGGAGGGAAGCTGAAAACACCCACTTTTGAAAAGGGACAGGATCAAAGTAGAGAATAGATCAAGTGGGAGGTGGGATAGGAGAGAGGGAAATATAGCCAATCTTTTACAATATATTCACTATGGAAACGTTTTGTGTAGCTACACATGTACAACCTATATTGAATTGCTTATCTTCCCAGTAAGGGTGTGTGGCAAGGGAGGAAGGGAATGAATCTGAAATTCAAAGCTTTGAAATCAAATGTTTATATATATATATATACATATATATGTGTGTGTGTATCTATGTGTATATATACATACACATACATACACATATATACACACATACATATACATACATACATACATACATATATATATATACACTATTATTAATATTACTTTGCATGTAACTGGGAAATAAGATATACAGGCACTGGGGCATAGAGGTCCACCGTGCCCTATTGGAAAGTTGGAGGGGGTATAGTGGAAGATATGGGAGAGAGCAGATTGGAGAAGGGGATGTCCAGTGGGACTGCTATTTTGGGGTGGTGGGTAGGGGGAAAAACTGAGAGAAAATGTATAACTCAAAATATTGTGGAAATGAATGATGTAAACTAGAAGTTAATAATGCATTTGATTAAAAAAATAAACAAAATAAAACAAACACACACAAAGAATGAAAGGCAGTAAGGAAGGCGTGAGTAGTACTGCTTCACTATTCATAGAAAGAATGGCCACTGAACAGAGGTTTGGTCTAAGCCTGGGGGTTTTGCCAGCAAACAAGTAAGAGTAGATATTTGGATGATGTAAGTACTAGGTGAAATAATAAGGGCTTAATAAGGCTGTAATTTACATTCTGATGAGATTTTAAGTACCAGCTTTTCAACCATTTGTAACAGTGATTATGTTAAGTTATGGAATCCTATTTAAGTACTGTTGTGTCATTTATATTAGGCATTTATATTTTGTGTAGGAATAGCTTATCTTTCCTATAACTGATTCATATTGTACATTAAATACTTCTTTATTTTCCCCTTTTTGGGAAAATTCTATGTAAGAGCTATAGATTAAGCCATGAGTAAAATCATCCCAGACCACCAAGGTGTAGGTCCAATGAGCTAGAGAAGAAGACTACTGTCTTTTTTTCCCCCCACTTTGCCATCAGTACAGGTCAAGAAAGGATATGACCAAGAAATGCCTAGTTCCCTGACTTCACCCCCACCCCCCAGGAAACAGCCTACAGGAGTTTTTCTTTTTAGAAATAATTGAGGGGCAGCTAGGTGGTTCAGTGAATAGAGCACCGGGCACTGGAGTCAGGAGGACCTGAGTTCAAATCCAGCCTCAGACACTTGACACACTTACTAGCTGTGTGACCTTGGGCAACTCATTTAACCCCAACTGCCTTGCCTTCTCCCCTAAAAAAAAAAAAAAAAAAAGAAATAATTGAGCCATACAGTTGCTGAATTAAGTAGTGAAGACTTGGTAACTTTATAATTACAACTTGGTTAGGATTGTAATCTATTCCCAAATTCTCCTCTATTTCCTCATTCCATTCAGGTGGTCTGTAGTATATTCCAATGACAAAATCCCTTTGGTAAGACAGCGAGGTGGCTTAGCAGATAATGCTGGTCTTGGAATCAAGAAGACCTTAATTCAACTAATGTCTCAATCACTTAGCCGGTTTGTGATCCCAGGCAAGTATCTTAACCTCCCTCAGGGTCAGATTCTTCATCTGTAAAATGATGATAATAGTAGCACCTAACTTGCAAAATTGTCATAAAGAGTAATAAAAAAAAGTGTGAGAACCCCAGAATTGCTGAATTTGCAAGGAATCCTGACAAGATCCGTTGTCTTATTCCTTCCGTCACTAAAGAGGTGTCCTATCAAGATCTCCTATGGGGATCAGCTGTCTCACAAACAAGGATTAGAGGCAATCATAAAAGAGAAAATGGAAAATTTCAGGTACTTGAAGATGCAAAGCTTTTGCAAGAATAAAAGAAATTCATGTAAAGTTAGTAAGCAATTAGCAGACTGAGGGGAAAGTTTTGTAAAATATTTCAGTCAAATGTATAAAATAAGTATCCATATTTGTGTTGAATATTGTTCATCTAAGAATAATATTAAAACATGATATGAACATTACTAGTTTCAGTAATATTACCCTTGAAACAAAAAACATCTCACGTACAACATGAAATCCTCCTGGATTACATATCAATATTGATTCTCAAGAGGTAGTGATCCATTTAGTATTGTTAAACTATTTGTTCTATTTCAGTTCAGAGATAAAAGTTGGTATGATTTCTGCTTACTTAATACCTAACTGTTGGCTGCGTGGCATCCCTTTAAAAGCTGAGGCTTTCCCTAAGATCGCTGCTGTATGGCCTGGGAAGGTGGGGTGGGACCTCGTCAGCCTGATCAGCCAACATGGCGTATAATAAAGGGTCCAAATCTAAATTGTTAAAAAAAAAAGTTGGTATGATATATAAGACATAATGTAGATATGTAAACACAACAAAATGAAAAACCAAGGGGATTTTTCAGATAATTTATATCTATCCTATTGGAAAAAAAAAGCAACAAAAAAAATTTCTCTTTAAAGTAGCTGGAAATATTAAGTAACAGTAAATAATTGCTATTAGCTTCCTAACCCTCCCCAAACACACTTAATTATATAAATGATAATATTATTAGTTCTATAGCACAGAAGACAATAAATAAATTAAAACATTACAAAAGAGAATATTTGGATAAATTACTAAATGTGAATCATAATTAAATATGCACTATCCTTTTATGAATAAAATTCATCAAGCTAAAACAAAAACAAGTAATCAGAGTGAATGGATGTCAATAGAAATAATTAACCTGCAAATAAACTTTTACTTATCCTATATTACTAAGGAAAACAAACCAAGCAATTAAATAATCATATGGCCTTCAGTTATTATGTACAAATATCAAAACAGCAATGATGTTTTTGTTTTCAAAATGTCCTGAGAAGTATTCTCCTTTGTCCAAGGATAACTGGTGGCCCAGAATTACATAACCTTAGAATTAGAAGGTGGTTCAGATTCCATCTACTCAAATTTGCATCTGAAAAAAATCTCACTCTATTACATTCCCAACAAGTAGTCTTCCAGCCTATACTACAGCATGATTTAATAGATAGCATGCTAGCCTTAGACTCAAGAAGACCTGAATTCATATCCCACCTTTAACATTTGCTTGCTGAGTGACTATGGGCAAGTCATGTAATCTCTCTAAACTTAAATGTACTCTTCTTTTAAATTATGGGTTCTCACAGTACTTACCTCACAGGGTTATTGTGAGAACCAAAGAAGACAGTGTATGTAGACATGATGTACATTTGAAAGTCTTATATAAATAAATATTAACTATGATAAAAGTAGTAGTTGTAAGGAGAAACCAATACTTCCCAAGGCAGAACATCTCATTTTTGCGTAACTCAATTTGTTAGGCAGTTTTCTTCTTAAATTGAACCAAAATCTTCCTTTCTACAATTTTTCTAGCTCTATTTCTAGAGCCAAAGAGACCAACTCTAACCTCTCTTCTATTTGATAGCTTTTCAATTACTTGAAAATATCAGTTGCTTTCATACCAACTCTTATCCTGGCTAAATATTCCCTGTTCCTTCAACTATGGCACAGCCTTTGGTTCTCTCACAATCTCTCCTTTGGATGTGCTCCATCTCAGCCAATAAATATGTTTGCCAAAACTGAATACAGCATTCCAGATGTGGCATCATGACATACAGAGCAGGATTCACCTTTGTGACTCTGGCACTGTGCTTCTTTCAACGCAGCCTAAGGTTTTATTAGTTTTTTTGAATGCATTGCTGTTGACTGATACTGAGCTTGTCCTCCACTAAACTTGCCAGATTTTTTTTCCATATAAATTGTTGTCTAGCTTGGCTCCTTTTTCATTTGTATTTATGAAACCGAGTTTTTAAAACTAAGAATAGGATGAAGTTTTTATCTCTATTAAAGCTTCATTTTATTCCATTCAATTGATCATTCTAGTCCTGAGCAAAGAAAATACAGACCAATAATTCTTTGAGTTTTGTCATTGTGACAAATATGAACTCTCCCGAGTTGGGGGTGGGGTACAAAATAGAGGGCAGAGAAGAAAGCAGGGAGTATCACCATGATTATTCACAGAACATAAAAGCAAACACACAGAGGTCAAAAGAGGAGGCACAAGAACATCCTTAAAGTCTCTCTGAAGAACTTTAATATTGATTGTGAGACATGGGAGACACTGGCACATGATCCCCCCCAGCATGGAATGCCTGCATCAAAAAGAAAGCACTGTGCTCTATGAGAAAAACAGAATTGCAACAGCATAACAAAATGTGAGATGCCCAAATCTAGAGACATCTCCATCCCAGATGCTCAGCCTATTTGTGATTGACCTGTGATAGTCTTCTGAGCTCATATTGGACTGATCAGTCATAGGAGAACACATTGTACCCTGACCCCAACATTATAATGTCCTTGATCCTCTTCCAATAAAAAAGATAAACAACAACTTCATTTTCTTGGCTCTGCTTACCTCACTCTACATCAGTTCATGTAGATCTTCCCATTCTTTACGATATTCATCACATTCATCATTTTGTATGGCACAATAATGTTCAATTACATTCATGTGCCACAATTTCTGTTGGATTTTTTTTTTGAGGGGGAAGGTAGGTCAGTTGGGGTTAAGTGATTTGCCCAAGGTCACACGGCTAGTTTTTTGTGTGTTAAGTGTCTGAGGTCAGATTTGAACTCAGGTCTTCCTGACTCCAGGGCCGTGCTCTATTCACTGTGCCACCTAGCTGCCCTGTGCCACAATTTCTTTAGGCATTTTTATATATGTGGGAACTTTCTTCTTATATCTTCCTTCCTTATTTGTTAATGTATGCACAGCAGGAGGTGAAGTTAATAACTGTACAGAGATGTATAGATAAAGATATAGACATATAGATACAGATATAATCTGTTCCAGTAGGAGATGGTTTAGGACTATGCAGTTTTGGATAACTATACTTGCTTAAGTAGCTATCTTGGTATAAACACGTTCCTGATTATTTAATATGTTATGCTTTATAAAGGATGTAAGGGAAATAGAAATAGTACAAGAAATATCTTTAAAATACAAAGACATAGAGAATATAAATGAAGGGCTAAGGGAAAAAATTGCATAGAGAATACAAATGAAGGGCTAAGGGAAAAAATTGCTACGCGTCAAGTGAATCTAAAAAAGCAATAGTTGAAATCACGCAACAAAGCAAAAGAAAAAATTAAAAAGGGATAAATAAGGAGACCATTGTTGAAAGGAACCATAAGCAATAAAACAATATCAGTTTTAAATGCATGTGGTCCATATGTCTTAGTATCTAAATTCAAAAAGAAAATGTTAGCTGAGCTAGAAGAATACAGAGACAGTAACACAATAGTCACAAGAGATTTCAGTGTCTCTCCCTCAGTTTTGACTAAGTCTAATAGAAAGATAATAAAAAAGAAAATATAGAACCAAACAAACTGCTGCATAAACTAGACCTAAAAGACATAACATTTTCTAAATGGGACTGCAAAAAGAATAATATGTATTTCTCAGAAACACATGGATGATTAAAAAAAATTACCATGTGCTAGGGATATTGCACACGTATTTTAAAAGACAGAAATAGTAAATATATGTTTTATGCATTAAATGCATATATATTGCATTAAAATAGTCATTGGGGAAAGAGAAGTAGAAAGAAAGAAGCATTTATATGACACCTACTATGTTTGGGGCAACAAAAGACATATACCTAAATGGAAACTTAGCAATGAAATCTTAAATAACGAATGAGTCAAAGAATAAGTCATGAAAACAGTAATATTTAGAAAAAATTATAATGATGAAACATAATAACAAAATTTCTGAGATAAAGCTAAAGCAAGCCTCAGGGGAAAATCATATCTCAACCAATATACACCAACAAAATAGAAAAAGAAGATTAATGAACTGAATATATGATTTATATGATTAGAATGCCAACAAATATACAAATCTAAAATAAGCACATAATAGGAGATATTAAAAATTAGAGGAGATAAATCAAAAGCCAAAATGACTATAGAAAAGATAAAATTAAAAACTGATTCTTTAAAAGTAATAAAGTTGATAGATCTTCAGTTAGTCTTGTTAGAGAGATCATAAAATCAAAATAGCAAGTGAAAGGTGAACTCACAATAGAACCAGAAAAAAAAAATGAAAAGAATCGGAATCAATTATGCAAAGTTATATGCAAACAAAACTTAGAGCAAAAAATAGAGGAATACCATCCAAATTATAAAATAGTCAAGCTGACAGAAGACTAGATAGACAAGTTAAATAACCCAATCTCAGAAAAGGATATAGAACTAGATATAAAGAAATGACCAAAGGAAAAACTCCTGGTCCTGATGGATTCATCGAATTCTATGAAACTTTTAAAGAACAATTAGTACCTATACTTAACAAATTATTATAGTTGGAGTTTTTAAAATATATATATTTTAGTTGTGTGCCCAATTCATTGATTTGTTATCTTGTTTTTGGTGAATAAAAATATGAAGAGACATAAATTTTCCACTATAGAATGCCTTGATTACATCCCTAAAGTTTTGGCATGTTATTGTTTTCATCTTCTTTGAAATTAATTTGTTTATATTAATTGTTCTTTGGCACACTGATTATTTAGGGTTAAATTATTTACTTTTCATTTAAATTAAAAATCCTTTGTACAAATGACCTTTTTTATTATAGTTGTTTTATTATTTTAATACGTTTCTGCTTTTCTGCATATTTATGACTTTTTATGCTCTAGAACATGGTCAATTTTTGTAAAGCTATACAACTAGTAAATATATATACATGTTTATATATATATATATATATATTACTTTCAATTCCTATTCAGTAATCATCAAAGATTTGTCATTTCTATAATTTTCTAAAATTCTGCTTAGATGCTTAACTTCTGTCTTATTTATCTTTTTGTTTCTTTGTATACTTTTGAAACAGGCGCATTGAAGTTCTAACCTATTATAGTTTTGCTGTCTCTTCTCTCCATAATTTTTTTCTTTATATTATTAGATGCTCTGATATTCAGTAAGCATACATTATATGTATTATTATTTCATGGTCTACGGTGCCATTAAAAATAATGCAGTTTCCCTGCTCATGTCTCTTAGCATCATCTATTTTTATTATTGCCTCATCTGGAATCTTCCTTGCTATTACTATTTTTTAAAATGCCTAAAGTATATTCAGTTCCGCTCCAAATCCAGTCCTTTGTTTCAAATATGCTTATATTACTTATATGTTTAAAATATATGCTTATATTATTTACATATATTACTTTCAAAGCTGTTACTTTAAAATCGACACCTAGTTTGGTTTTATTATTAATTAATTCTGTAAGCTTCTGGACCTATAATAATTCATTGTAGTCTTCTGTTTACTCCTGTCTCCAGTCTTACTTTTTTGAGTGGGGATTTATGTCATTTAGGCTTTTCCCTTGGTGAGGCAATCAGTCCTGTTTGTTCTCTACCTGAGTCACCTACAATGACCTCCCATTCTCTGGGTATGTCTGCACTCAGATTAACAAAAGGAATTCTCAGTCCCTCTAGATCTTCTGGAGTTTGAGTTCCGGATCGTAGGGCCTAATGTCATCTTAAGTCAGAGTATGATGAACAGTGCCCCTGGACCTGTGGTATCCTGATATGACTATTGCCATTTCCTTCTGGTTGCTAACATTCTAAGATACCTCTAAAGCCCCTGAACTCTGAGTGTTGAACCACCATGAGGTTTCTTCCTCAGAACCCTCTACTTTTATGACCTCTAGATGCATTGTTGCAGGATTCAGGTATCCCTAAAAAGTCATTGGTTCACCATGGGAGGTTTTTACCTGTGCTGGTACAGCGTTTCTGGTATGACTCTTATAGCTGTGTGACCCTTGGCAAGTCACTTAACCTCATGTAAAGTGGGGATAATAGTAGTGATCTAGAGTTGCTGCAAGGATCAAATGAGTACTTAGGGCAGCACCTGGCACTTAGTAGGTATTTAGTAAATACCTATTTCATCCCTTCATTTGGATTTCTAACTTTTGTCCAGTTCTGGGATGGATAGCTACTACACTTTCACTTTGGACAACTGATCATTATTTGAGATGGTCCATTTTTAGGTTTCAACTGGGGTAGATGTGTAAGAGGAAGATTGCTGGCCATCTTAACTTGAAATCCCTGCTGAAATCTATGCCCTAGATGAAGAATAAGTGATTAATTAGAGTAACTTCAGAAACTACAATTTCCGTGCCCTAAGTGATCTAACCACATCTTTCTCCTGCGTTACTTTGGTGACTAGAGAATTATTCAGGAAGTTGGCCAGCACTTACTCCCTTGGATATATGCAGAAGTGACAGACACTTCGAATGGGTACAATTACCTGGGATTTCTCTTGCTAGCCTATTTCATTAAAATGCCTTTTGGCTTTGAATTCATGTATAACTTGACATCTTATAGAATTACATTGACAGGGGCTCAGTGTGGATCTGAAGAAATTCAACAACATTCAACCCCACAAGCAATATGAACCTTAATGGATAGCAGTGAAATTTGTGCAGTCGAGCTGCATTGTGTCACAATTGCAGTGGGTTATTTAAAGAAAAGGAAAGGCAGTCACTATTTCTATTCATTTGGCTGACGGATTTCTGTGTCTTTTGGTAGTTTGTATTTGCAGAAATGTTATCCTCCAAAACATGGGAGGGGTATTCTTGCATTTTCCCTACAACAAACTTAACTTTTGTGGATGCACCTTTTTGTTCTCTATGCAGGTCCAGTGACTGTCAAGGAAGTTATTGGAGGAGTATGTGTGCTTCCTTAGAGACCATTTCTTTGTGTGTGTGGTATCTTTTGGCCCGATGTGACAAGAGGTCAATGTTCTTGGAAAAACTGAATCTATAAGGAGGTCATTTAGATAGGCTCAACACTATTTCTTTTTAAAAATTTTTTACTTCTTTTTTTAAATTTTTAATTAATTTAATTTTTAACTTCTTTTTAAAAATTTTTTAAATTTTTTGCTTTTTAGAGAGGGAAGGCCAGGGCAATTGGGGTTAAGTGACTTGCCCAAGGTCACACAGCTAGTGTTAAATGTTTGAGGTCGGATTTGAACTCAGGTCTTCCTGACTCCAGGACCCTCTCTCTATTCACTAAGTCACCTAGCCACCCCCTCAACAGCCTTTGTTCTGATATTCTGTCTTCTCACTTTAAAACCGTGTTTAACACTGACCTAAAATTTCTATAAAACATGAAATGTAGATTTTTCCTCTGTAGAAAGTTCAGGAACTACATGTTGTTACCACTAAAGTAATATCTCAGCTTATTCATTCACAATGGCCTCTGTAAGCCAAGCTATAGTATCCCTGCTCCCATGCACACCCACCTGAATATCAATGTTTTTATTTAAAAGCAAGAGTTTCATGTCATAGAATTCTTTGACATGCTTCTGAGGCCTTTGGACCCCTTCTTTGAATAATGATTTTGAATGTATAAAATAAAATACAAAGTTCATGAACCCCAGGTTAGGAACTCCTGCAGTGCTTCTTAAACTGTGGATCATGACCCCGATATTCATAACTGAATGTGAGGGTCTCAAAAAATTTGTCAACAGTAAAAGTTTTCTGAATGTGCAACAACCAAAAATTAATTAAAAATCAAATGCATAATGAATCTAAGGCAGTGCTTGGCCACATTGCATCATAAGACCTCACTGTAGCCCTAATTCTGAACCCATAACATGCACACCTTGCATTGTGCATACCTTCACCTCACACAGCACCAACAAATGTTGCCAGAAGCACCTCGGCTCAGATTCAAGACCATTGTATGTTAGGAATTGCAGTGCTTTTACTGTATATACAAAATTGTTAAATGAATTTTCACTTGGGATTAGGACAGAACTTCCAACAATTTCTAAAATGGCCCTAAACAAATTCCTGCCATTTTGTACTATGTATTTACACAAAGTGGTGTTCTCAGCATTGATGATTATAAAATCAAAACATCGATCAACTCTGAAAATCTGAAAAATATCGAAGATGCTCTATGTACTTATTGCAGGATCAAATATTCTAACAAGATTTCTTTTTTTTTTTTTGCTTTTTGGAGGGCAATTGGGTTTTAAGTAACTTGCCCAAGGTCACACAGCTAGGTTTTTTTGTGTGTATTAAGTGTCTGAGGTCAGATCTGAATTCAGGTCCTCCTGACTCCAGGGCCAGCACTCTACTCACTGTGCCACCTAGCCGCCCCAAGATTTAATTCTTTATATAAAAAAAACAAGTACACCCATCTCATTAGTTTGCAAATTTGCCTTTGTCTTTAATAAATGGTAAAGTTACATGTATGCCAAAGAATTGTTTTAGGGGCAGCTAGGTGGTGCAGTAAATAGAGCACCGGCCCTGGACTCAGGAGGACCCGAGTTCAAATTCGGTCTCAGACACTTAACACAAAAAACTAGCCATGTGACCTTGGCCAAGTCACTTAACCCCAAGTGCCCCACCTTCCCCCCTCCAAAAAAAAAAGCAAAAAAAAAGGATTGCTTTCAAACAAATTTCTTTATCAGTGTTTGATTTGTATATCTATTTTATATGCCTATATACCTTGGGTTGCATAAAAATTTCTTAGGCAAAAAGTGGAAAAAGTTTAAGTATCCCTGCTCTAAAGGATTGTGGGAATAGTTTTCCTTCACCAATGTTTTGAGCTTCCACAACACCACCTCACTCTCCTGCGACATTTTTTGAGGGTTCCAGTGATAGGGAAAATTAAGGACTTCCTTAGAATGCATATCCCTTTGGTGGAGAAAGGTAAACTCCCTCCTGGAAAGTTTTCCACTCCTCAGTAAGTCTGGATTCTTATTCATTTGGGGGCATCCCTTTCATAACAGGGAAAACAATGACAGTCAGTACTTGGGCAGCAACTCTCACTGTTACCTTATCTATTTCACCAACTAGAAATCATCTTGGATTAAGAAAAGGCAAGTGTGTTGGGAATTCCTTTGGAAAGATCTGAAGATTTAAATAGAAGAGCTGTAAGTAGAGACTCAAAGTCTAGTGTGAGTTGGCCATGCAATTGAATGAATTTCTGGAGAATGGCAGAAGGGGTGAATTTGGATTAGAAAAAAAAAATTGAGTTATTAGGGCAGCAGAAGAGTATCAAGAGGTCAAAATCTGGCAGCCCTCAAGGGACTAACAATTCTGAGCTCCATGCAGTCTATATTTTAAAAACATTTAAGATCTTCTTCATTGATTATTCATTCAAACAGGACTGCAATTCAAACTTCTGCCCTATGTGAGGAAAAAAACAGTGATGCAAGAACTGGCATTCTATTACTCCTGGAAAACCTGAAAAATGCAGATTGGGCAGTATCACTGGAATGGACATTAGTCTTAAATAGTGCTTCAGGAAGAATCAGAAAAAAGGGCACTGGGAAGAGAATGCTGAATATGGAAACACTGAGATGTGTGGGTACAGGCTTTATTTGTTCAGAACTGACACTAGGGAAAAAAATCAACAATAAGCTTACAGATTTGATAGGTGTTCTTTATAAAGCCTGATGCAACAAGAAAATTTAAAAATACATTCACATATAAAATAATATATTCTTTGTATTATTACAGAGGAAGCAAAGAATGTAGTCTTTGGTTTCATTCATCCTGAATTGAATTTGTCTGACTAGAAGCTAGAAGATGAGAAGGGAAATGGAAGGGAGAATATGGAGATTTTTTGTTGTTCCTGATTATTAGGAAGGTCACTAATAACTCAGTCACTTGTAAACCCCCCCCCCCTCCACCAAAGGAAAGCGTTAGGATCAATGTCTTCCAGCCTGAATGTGAATAAAAAAGAAATGAGTTGTAAACCCCATCACATTTCAGAGATTCACAGGGGGGGAACAAATTTTTTTTAAGGAGAAAAGATGTTAATTTAATTTGAAAATGTTATTTTGAAATTTTTCCAGGACTGCTTTGAGAAATGTCCCAGATCCTGTTGATGCTCTTTCTCTAGGCAGTTTTTTGGTGGTGCCATTTGCAGGCATTTTTCCTCCTGAGGACTGATGTCTTTCAGAGATTCTTCTTTCCTTTGCTTGGTAATCTTTGCTGTAGATAAAATCAAGCCAATAGACTCCTGGAGGCAGTAGATGGTAAATAAATGATTCAAAGGACACACAGTCTGAGAAAGAAGATGATGGAGAGAAGGGTGAAGATGAGGAAGAGGAAAGTGAAGAAGGTGGATACTGAGGCAGAGGTTCAGTCATTGTTTTTATATAAAGCAGCCATTTAACACCCTGGAGCTGGTGGTTGCTACTCTGGGGCTGAATGGCAGGAGTCACCGATTGTATTGCATAGGCAGGAGTCTGGAATGTGGTAGTAGTCTCAGTGAGGACAAGAGCCTCCTGACTCCTCTCTTCCTCAGGAGTGATGGAAGTGTCAGATTCTTCTGCATGGGCCTGAGGATGCTGTTCTTCGTAGTTAGGACATGGCAGGCAGACAATGGGGCTTGGCTTTGGTTGTGGAATTTGGAGAACTAACCTCACACCCATTTCCCCCTCAGAACCAGGCAGAGGTGTGGGTATAGCCACTAATTTTACTCTGTTAGGGTCTTTTCTTCCCTTCACATGAGAACAGCCATATCGGATCCAGGAGGCACAAACTAAGCAGACAGTGTAAGTTGATGACAGACGTGGGCCAGGCTGAGGATTAGGACGCCCCCTCATCCACCTCAGGAGGATCTGTTTTTGGATGTCTCTGTGGATTCTGCTCTGGGGGATGGAACTGACTATGTTCTTAACAATGTCATTAGGAATAATCACACCATCCACTATACATGGCTTAAGGTAAAATAAACTCCATGAAGGCTCTCTATTAGGCATGACCTTGGACTGTTTGGGACTTTGTAGAATCTTAACCTGGTGCTTGGATTTCAGTGGAGCCATGGCCCAATGTTTAAGGTATGATGTTGACCTCGCTTGATGACAGAGGCAGAGTGCTGGGGTAGACATGAACTGGGGGTGTTTAGGGCAGGGTAAATGTGCAATCTGGCAAGTATGACTCGATGATGTTACTTTCTGAGAGTGCTTGACTTGGGGATATGATGCTTTAACACCTGTTAGACTTCTTAATAAGACCCGGAAGTCCAAAAGCCCCTTTAAATATCTCCTTTGCCAGACTTTTTTACTTCCACTTTGTAATTGTCCTCCTAACATAGGATAATAGAGAGAATAAGATGGTGAATGGTAACTTAGCTCTGTTCCCCTGGTTTTGCTGATCAGCTTGTCAATAAGCTTCTTCCTGAAGTAGCAAAGAGGGAAAACATTAAAAAGTCAGAGACTGACAGCTGAACCAAAAGAAAGAACACATAATTTAACAGGATAGCAGCTGAACCAGAAAGTGGTCTGTTCCAGAAACTAACCTGAAAATGCAAATGGAAAATGTTTCTTTAATTTATAACCCAAAGAGAGGAAATGTGATTCTAGAAAGTCATGAAAAATTCATTTTGAAAGAAGGATTCCATTCATAAGCACCCAGATGCAAAATAAAAGCCTACGGGGTCATGGTTCATGTATACTCTTTCTCATCCATTAACCATCCTGGTTTCTATGGTCCACTAACCACACGGTCCTTGAAAAACTGGGACCCATTGGAATAGTGGTAAGGCAAGGGAATTTCTACTTTACCTTTCTGTCCTTTGATTTAAGGATTGTAGCCTCCAGGTTTTCTCAGCAACACAGAGTCCTGAAAGAGACCAATATGATGAGAGCTGTAAAGAATTTATTGACCTTTACATGTAAGATCAAAGGTATAAAAGAAACACAAGCAACATGTATAGGGAAGAAAACTTCAAGCAAGTGAGAGATGAAATAGGAGGCATTTGAAGCGGACTGCGACAGCAAACCTTAATATGTGAGGTCAATGGACTGTAAGTCGTTGTGTATACAGGGAACCACCATCACCAACTGCCTGCTAGACATCTCCACCTGATATCCCATAGTCATGTTCAACTCAAAAAGTTCACAATAAAACTCACTTTCTTTCTTCTATATATGAAGATTAATTCTGACTCAAATTAGTATGATCCATGAGTTTTGAGTTGGAATGAAATGAAGCACTCATAGAACAATGTCCCTGGAAGTTAACAAAAGAACATTTATTTATCCCTAGGCAAGGAAAGAACATTTAGGGCAGAAAAAAAAAGCAATTTAGTGAAGACACAGCACTGATTCAACTAAGCATAGCTTCTCTGTACCAATGTTGCTCATACCGGTCTGCAGGCTGTAAGTCTAAGGGAAGAGACAGATGATTCCTTGTGTCCTGACTTTTGATACCTAGGCTACCCATGAAGCTACCAAAAAATGGCCTGAACCTTTAATTCCCTGAGCCAATGAAGTATTGGGGTGAGTATGGTTTGAGTACAGTTTCAATAAATTATAAGGAAATATATGCCTAGCCTTTATGGGATAAGGCCTTATGACATTGCTGCTACTACACTCAAAAACCTATCCCTTTCTTCCTAGCTTTGCTATTTCTGCCATAAGCATGATAATCAAAACCAGTCATCTAAGTTCCTATCTTCAAGGTCATGGCTTGACTCCTAAACTCAACTCATCTCCCATAACCTTATTTGGTGACTCTTGTCAATAATGCCAACCATCTCTGACATACATTCTTCCATCTATACTCAGTGTGACTGCCTCAGTTCAAGTCTTCATCATCTCTTGCCTGGACTTCTGAAGGGTCTCCTCTCACCTCCAGTCTATCCTTTTTTAATCCCTCTTTCCCATGGTTGCCAAACATTCCTAAAGTAAAGGTGTGCCCAGGGCACTGCCATGCCAAAGAAGCTTTAGTGGTTTCTGAATGCCATTAGAATAACATTTCTAAACTAAACTCTCCTTGACAATTTAAAGCTCTTCAGATGGCTGTAGTTGACAAGCCTACCTTTCGATGTCTATTGAACATGCTATTACTCCCCTTCATGCACTCTATATTCTAGCTCAAGTGGTCAGTCTGCTGGTGGTTCCTTGTACATATCATTCCATCTCCCACCTCCCATCCTTTGCAAAAGTTGCACCCCCTTATGCTTAGAACATTTCCCTTCATCATTGTAAGCTTTTCTTCCCTGTTTCCCTTCACGATTAAGCTAAGATACCACTCTCCTACAAAATATCTTTCCTGATCTCCTCCTTCTGGTAACTTTCTTCCAACCTCCAGAAATTACTTTGTCTTTATCTGTGAGTATGTGGCTGACTTCAGAAGTATGGTTGCTGTCCTTCGTGCTGGGAGAGGACCAAAATGACATCAACATGTTGTGGTCAAGGTACAGTGTGTACGACTGTGGCTTATCAAAGCAATATGAGCTCAGAAGGCTCTACCTCAGATCAGGCACAGACAGTTCATATGAACATTTGGAGTCGAGATGTTTCTAAATCTGCACATTTCACAATTCTTTTGGGCTACTACAAATCTGCTTAGATCATAGAGCACAGTGCCTTCTTTGATGTGGGTAAATTAGGCTGGGAGGTCATCGGCCAGTGTCTCCCATGTCTCACAATTGATTCCAAAGTTCCTCAGAGAGACCTTGAGACTATCATTGTATTGATTCCTCTGACCCCCATTATAAGAACTGGCCTTGTGTGAGTTCTCCATAAGATAGTATTTTAAGCAAACATATTTCACATTCAAGCAATGTGGCCATCCCATCAGAGTTTTGCTCTCTGTGGTAGAGTTTGAATATTGTCCAATACCTTACCTTGGCAGGTGACCTTCAGAATCTTCCTAAGACAACTGAAATGGAAGCAATTCTGATATGTTGTCCGGGTTTCACAGGCATACAATGAGGTCAGGTAACGTCCTTTTTCTCCCACAACTTCCTTCATAGCCTCCTGAATATTGAGCTGCCTCTGGCAATGAATCATCAGCCTCATCATCTATCATCTGGATGTGCCTGAAAAACACACTGCCAAGGTGAGTGAGCATTCACAATTTCTCCATTGCTGTAGTCAAAGGGTCCATGTATGGTAGTACAATGCTGGCTGGCAGGAGAACTTCTGCTCCCTTGGTTAATTGTCAGGCCAATATTAGCACAAGCGGCAGACCATCTGCTGCATCTAAGCCTCAGATGCACAGTCATCTGCAAACAAAAAGTTGCCCATCAGCTCTTCTCCACTTTAATCTTACTATAGCCTTCTCAAGTTAAATAATTTGCTGTTAGTACAGTAGCTGACCTTGAAGCGATTTTTATCCTCACTGAAGATGTCTGACAACATTGTAGAAAATATCATACTAAAAAGCATGGAAGGCAAGCCTACAGTCTTACTTCGCTCTATTGGTGACTG
The DNA here is from genome assembly GCF_028583685.1 of Petaurus breviceps papuanus. NCBI lineage: Eukaryota > Metazoa > Chordata > Mammalia > Diprotodontia > Petauridae > Petaurus > Petaurus breviceps. The sequence continues at coordinate 12,688,239 of NW_027185860.1, read as the reverse complement.
AGAAAGTGTGAGAGCGTTGTTCATTATCCAGAACTCACGGAAGCATGCCGTCATGAAACTGGCATAGAATACTGATGAATTTTTCTGGGCAACCAAATTTTGTCGTAATTTTTCATAAGCCCTCTTGGTAGACAGTATCAAAGACCTTGGTCAGATCTATAAATGCTATATAAAGACCGCTGTTCTGCTTCTAGCATTTCTCCTGGAGTTGTCATACAGTGATCACTATATCTTCCTTTCCTCAGCCCTTTCTAAAGCCACAGTGACTCTCAAGTAGATTGACCATCTTCCAGGTGAAGGATTAGCTCATTAAGAAGGAGACAGCCCCCCCCCCACCTTGTGCTTATCACAATATAATATATTTCCTTTTCCTCTAGAGAGATGAATGATGGAGACATTCTTGAACTCCTGGAGGATAACTTCCTCTTGCCATATAATCTAGAAGATTTCAGTCAGCTTTTGTGTGAGCAGTGGATCCCCTGCCTTGTAAATCTCAGTTGGAATAGAATCTGCACCAGGCACTTCACCAAATGAGAGGAGCCTAATGGCAATCAAAACCTCTTCTTCAGTTGGAAATTTGGCTAGAGAGGGAGATTTCAATCTGAGGTATACAGTCAATGGCTTCAGCATTGGTTGATGAGGTCTGCTGAGAACATTATGGAAATGTTCAGTCCATCTCTCCAGGACTTGGAATATGATATTCCAGAGGTCAAAGGAGCTGGGATTAAAACCAAGAATCACCTACCCAGCAAAACTGAGTACCATGTTTCAGGGGAAAATATGGTCATTCAGTGGAATAGAAGACTTTCAAGTATTCTTGATGAGAAAGACAGTTGAATAGAAAATTTGACATTCAGATACAAGAAGTAAGAGAAGCATGAGAAGGTAAACAGGGAAAAGAAATCATAAGGAGCTTATGAAAGTTGAAATATTTACATTCCTACATGGAAAAACAATAATTGCAACTTATGAAACTTTTCTAAGTATGAAAATAGTTGAAGGAATAGCAATATACACATATATATATGTCTATATAGGAGGGTATATGGGCATATGAACACATATGTGAATGTGTGTATATATGTTTACAGGTATACATAGAGGGCACAGATCCAATTTAATTGGAAGGGATGATACTTAAAAGGTGAAATTAAGAGGTGAGAGAGAAATGTAATGAGAGAAGATGAGGAGAGACAGAATGGGGTAAACTATCTCATATAGAAGAGGCAAGGGAAAATGGTTACAATGGAGGGGAAGAACAGGAAGGCAAAAGGGAATGGGTCAACCTTATTCTCATTGAATTTGTCTCAGGGAGGGAATGACATATACACTAAATAGGGTATCTCACCCTACAGGAGAGTAGGGGGGAAGGGAATGAGAGGGGGGATGATGGAAGGGAGGGCAGGCTAGGGGGAAGAGAAGTTGGAAGCACCCACTTTTGAAAAGGGATGGGATCAAAGTAGAGAATAGAACAAATGGTAGGTGGGATAGGAGAGAGGGAAATGTAGTCAGTCTTTTACAATGTATCTACTATGGAAATGTTTTGCATAGCTACACATGTTCAACCTATACTGAATTGCTTATCTTCTGAGTGACAAGGGAGGAAGGGAATGAATCTGGAATTCAAAATTGTAAAATCAAATGTTTAAATCTATCTATATCTATATCTATCTATCTATCTATATCTATATATGTATATCTATCTATATATATATACTATTTTACATGTAATTGGGAAATAAGATATACAGGCACTGGGGCATAGAGATGCACCATGCCCTACTGGAAAAGTCAAAGGGGGTATGGGAGAAGATATGGGAAAGAGCAAATTGGAGGAGAGTATATCCCGTGCGACTGCTATTTTGGGGTAGTGGGCAGTGGAAAATGGGGTGAAAATTTGTAACTCAAAATCTGGCAGAAATGAATGATATAAACCAGAAGTTAATAAAGAATTTGAAAAATAAAATAAAATGAGCTATTCAAGGCAGATTTCAAAAAAAACTGGCAAGACTTACATGAACTGATAAGTGAAGTGAACAGAACCAGAATATTGTACACAGTAACAGCAACATTATACGATGATCAGCTATGAATAACTTAGCTCTTCTCAGGAATACAATGATCCAAGATAATTCCAAAGGACTTATGATGGAAAATGTTATCCACATTCAGAGAAAAAACTGATGTAGTCTGAATGCAGATTGAAACATACTATTTTTACTTTATTGTGTGTGTGTGTGTGTGATTTTCCCCCTTTTGGTTTCTTTCTTCTCTCACAAAATGATTTATCTGCTGTATCTTACTTAAATTTACTAACCATTTAACAGGAAAGAAACAGGATGAAAAATAACTAATATGAAAATATGTTTACTTGATTACACATATAATAACCTATATCAAATTGCTTACCCTTTTAGAGAGGGTGAAGGGGAGGGAGGGAAAAAATTTGGAACTCAACTTTTTAAAAATCAATGTTAAAAATTGTCTTTACGGGGCAGCTAGGTGGTGCAGCGAATGGAGCACCGGCCTGGGAGTCAGGAGGCCCTGAGTTCAAATCCGGCCTCTGACACTTAACATTTACTAGCCGTGTGACCTTGGGCAAGTCACTTAACCCCAATTGCCTCTCTAAAAAGCAAAAAATTAAATTTTTTTAAAAAATTATCTTTACATGTAAAAAAAATAAAATACTATTTTTTTTTAAAAGCTGCTCAGACACCCAAGGGGCTGCCAAATCCTATTATTGCTTCAGTCCTGTGAGAAGATGACCCTCTGCCCTGGGCTGCTGTGTGCAGGATTGTTATTATAGCTCCATATGTATCTGTACCTGCTGCTTCATCCCTTTCCCATTGCCACAGGACTTCAAGGTAGGTAAAAATGGTAAAATTGTTGAGTGATGTCTTTTTACTCAAGCATAAATTGGATTTAAGTGAGGCAGAGTTGTCCAACGTTGTCAGCCTCATTCTCTCTTCCAGAGTCACCAAAGTCCAGAAGTCAATATAATTGATAATAGCCTGGGATGCAGTGGGTGGCCAGGGCATCTTTGATATCTGACCAAGTCTAAGCATCTGCTTCTGCCACCTTTATGACCATTGGAACAAATTGCTCTCATTTGCCCATCCCACCAGGGGACGTCTTCATGTGCTTGGTACTGTAGACATCCCCCTAGCTCACCAACAAGTTTGAGCCTGTTGGTTACGCTGAATCTGGTTTAGCCTGTATGCAGAAATGATTTTACTGGGGTGTGCACGCTACAGCTTCTCGGAGCCACAGGTAAGTGTCGGTTGGAAGATTGACACCAAAGGGGGATGAGCAATACCTCATGCACCCCAGGACTTATATAAGTTCTTTGAGGACAGGGACTACTTTCATTTAGTCATTACATCTCTGCACATAAAGAGTACTTAATAAACTTTTGCTTAATTGAATTAGCCATGGAGGCAAAATGTCTAAGTGAATTTTTAAGTAGCTAGGAAACATGAGAAAAGATGAGAGAGGAAGCTTTTGAGGCTGAAAACCTCAGTTCTCACCATCAGGCAGTTTCCTCCATCTTTTTCGCTTCAATCTCCTAGAGATGTTTTCTTCAGGAAACAAGACCTATTAAAATAAAGGTACAAAGTGTCCAAAGGTCACTTTTAAAGACTAAGAACACATTCATATCTGGGTTCAACTTCCTAGGGAGCATTTTTTAACTATCTCTCAGTGAGATCCCTAATATCTTAATTTTGCTTTAAAATTATTTTATTTCTCTAAAACCCACAATTAGCTAAAACTTGTCAAATGTAAGGTGGGTGAGTACTGAATTTAGAATCGCAAGCCTGACTTCAAATCTTATCTTTAACTCTTGCCCCTTGGGGAGCAAGCCACTTAAATTTTTTTCTAGACCAGTTTCATCTGTAAAATGAAGAGGGTGACCTCAGGGGTTCCCTCTCTTGCTTTAATCTAATGATCTTGTCACAGTTCTCATGTCCTTAGTTTCCTTATCTATAAAAAATAAGTGGCTTAGATGAGATTATCTCTAATATTCTATGATTCCACTGATCACTGATTACAATAGAAAAGCTTGTATCTTTCTTTTCTCTGTATATTTTATTTTCTTTATTTGTTTCTTATTCAGAGAAAAAGAAACCAAGGAATTCAAAGGATTACTGCTTGAGAAGAGATATATAGAAAGCAGAATTATTCATCTTGTTTTTACAAAATTAGTCATCCTTCTTTACTGAAGAAAATACTCCTTATATTAGAAAATGTAGATGGGGCATAGTAACGAAAGAACCCAAGCCTAGGTGACCTAGACAGGATAAAAGGACAATAACTAGCTGTTTTAAATGAGTTAAAAGCTGAGACTCTTGCTGTTCTCAGAGATTCACAAATGCAGATGGATGTAGTTGGATGGCCACATGATAAGCGGCTGGACTCACACAAGAATCAATCAATCACAGCATTTATTAAATCCTCACTATGTGCCAGCAAAGAAAAGTAAAAATAATCCTTGCTCTCCATTGAGTTCAACATTCTAACAAGGTACACAATATAAATAACTAGGTACAGACCTATGTGCATGAGGTGTGATGGGAAGCAACTTCAGAGAAGACACTAGAAGCTATGGGGACTGAGAAAGATCTCTTGCAGAAGATAAAATTTAAGCTGGGACCTGAAGAAAGCCCGGGAAACCAAGGGGCTGAGGTGAGGAAGGAGAGAAATTCCGCTCAGTGAGACAACTAGTACAAAAGATGTGGTGCAGACATATTCTTCTTGGGCCCTGAGGACAGAACTGGAAGCAATGGCTAGAACTGGTAATGCAGATTTCAGGTCAGCCATTTTAATGGTCTATCTAAAAGCAGACTGGTTAGTCTCAGGAGATAGTGAATTCCCCACAGATCTTCAATTCAAGCAAATTTTAGATGGTGACTAGCTGGTGATATTACAGTGTGGGATTGGGAGAAAAGTTCTTAGTCATGAGTGGAATGGACTACCTCTAGCTCCCAATGCCTATTTTAACTGAGATTCTGTCTTTCTGGTTGTCTAAGACCTTCTCTACTTGATACATGGCTTAAATTTTCAAAATCACTTCAGATTCAGGCTTAACTCATACCTCATTAAAATACCAGTTTTACACTCATTTTAAAAACAAGTGAAGTAAATTAATGTTATTTTTAAATTTTGTGACATTGTAGCCCAGGGGGTTTATCAATAACTTTCACTATCCTATAACTGATTTCCTTTGTCATGCTATGTACTTTATTTTGTGCATTCAAAAACATTTTTCTCAGGAATAATCCATAATATCCAGACTGCCAATGGGGTCCATGACACAAAAAAGGGGTTATGAACTCCTGCTCTAGCTAATTTGAAATAAATTGCAATCTCTCTCACATATGCTCCCTTCTTTCCTGTGATGATGCCATCACCTTGGCACAGGCCCTCAATTCATTATACCTTAATCCCAAACTATTATAATTACCACCTTCTGGTTGGTATCCCTGTCTCCTCCTTCCTTACTCTAATCAGTTATACCAAAATCATCTTCCTAAAATGCAGGTTTGACCATTTTAATCCTCTTACTCCATAAATTCCAATGGCTACATGTAAACTCCAAGATCAAATATAAAATGTTTTTTGGTTTTTAAAAGCCTTCATAGCCTGATCTCCTCCTGCCTTTTAAGTCTTCTGAGATTTTTCTCCCTTCTACATAATCTAATATGTAATGACACTAGCTTCCCGTTCTTTCCACAAAGACACTGTCTCCTGACTGAACTTTCACTGGCTGTCTACCACAGCTGGAATGCTTCCTCTCCTTTCTCTGATTCTTGGTTTCCCTGGCTTCCTTCAACCCCAGCTACAATCCCACCTTCTGCAAGATACCTTTCCTTGTCACTAGACTTAAGAAAGGCTAGTAGTGCCCTGCCTCTGAAATATCCTTTACTTTTACCCTTTATACATTACGTCTTGCATGTACATAGGGTTTCTGCACATTGTCCCCTCTATTAGAATGTGTTTCTTAATGAACATTTTTGTCTTTCTTTGTGTCCCTAGCACTCATGGCACTCATTAAGCACTTGATAAATGTTTATTGGCTTGACATGACCTAAAATAATGTATATTTTTTGAAAAGCTAGAAATTATTGGTGTGGATTACCTGGGCTTCTCTTAAATATTTCCACCATAAAGTCCTTCCACTTTCTAGAGGCCTTCCTTTTTAGAAGTTAGTTCAAAGGTGCCACTGAGGATTGTGAGGAATTCAGAAAGAAGTTACTCCCAAGCCCGAAGGACCTAGAATTGAAGAGCTACCTTTGTGTTGGATAACTATCTGCCGCTTCCATTGTAGAAATCAAATTTCGATTCTTTTTCTGCTACTATTCTTGTCCATAAAAAGTTGAACGACTGAGACAAAATCATAACAGACCAGAAAGGAAAATGAAATCTACCTGCATAGCCCTGGATGGGAGTCACACCTTAATTCCTAATCAAAGCCTTTGGAATGAATAACATCCTTTATTGGGGTTAGCTGAGAAATATAAGCATGACCTAACTAACTATACCTTGGTAGTTTTTGAGCTAAGGAAAGAACTGAATATTTACTTTGGAATTATTATTTTTTAAATGTACTATTAGGGAAGAGTAAGTTAGTCAACTAGCATTTATTTATTAAGCACCTACTATGTGCTAGGCACTATTCTAAGACTTAGGGATAAAAAGACAAAGCAAAATAAAACAGTTTCTATCAAGGAGCTCACAGTCTAATGGAAAGCATAGAAGTTGGGAGAAAGGATGGACAAATCCTAACCTACTTCTGTTCTCTACCCTCTGTTTCTATTGAAGGTGCCACCATCCTTCAGTCATCCAGATTTTCAATATTGGGAATTATCTGCAACTTTTTACCCATCTTCACTGAATCAGTGGCAAAGTTTTAATAATTGGACTTCAAAATCTGAGAATCTATTCTCTTTTCTAAAATTGGACTGCCATCCTCATCCATACTCTCATTATCTCTCTCACTTGTACTATTGTAACAGGTTCCTGATTTGATTTCTGATTTCTATCAGTCAAGTGTCCCTCTTCGATCAATCTTCCATAAAACTACAAAAGAATCTTCCCAAAACTTTGCCAACTAGGGAGGCTAGGTGGCACAGTGAAGAGAGCACCAGCCCTGGATTTAGGAGGACCTGAGTTCACATCTGACCTTAGACACTTACTACTTATTATCCCTGTGACCTTGGGCAAGTAACTTAACCCCAATTGCCCTGCCCTTTCCTCTCCAAAAAGCAAAAAAAAAAAAAAAAAACCTAAAACTTTACCAATAATGTTACTCTCCTTAAGAATCCTCTATAGTTCTTTACTGCTCTATGATATAATACATACTCCTAAACTTTTCCTTTAAAACCCTTCAGATTATCATTTTGTTTTTCAGTATTGGTCTTTTGTTAATGTCACAAGGAGATTTTCAGAGATGGTAGGTTGTAGTAAAGGAAATTACTATGGTATAAAAATAATGCATCAAACACTACTTTAAAGTAATTTTCTTTTTTGGATTAGACATGTATCCGATGCATGCATATTTGTTTAGAAAACTCCCAGTAAGAGAAATTCCTTTATATACTAAATTTTGGGCTGCCAGTGAATTACATGACCTAGCATGTCATTGTAACCCAAGTCTTCCTAAATTGGAAGCAGGCTCTCTAATACCGCAAGTTGCCTTTAAAAATAAAGTAAAACATAAGATTTTATTATCTATAAACTCCCCTCCTTAATTTCTCTTTACTTGGTTATTTTCTGCTCTCTTCCATTATTGTACATCTCATATACCTAAGAGAAATGAAGCAAATGAGATAAACAAAACCATTCAGAAATAGAGCATTCTCACCAGAGAAGATTATGTTCCAGTATATAGAGAAAACTAGACACACTCTTCTTACTCAGACACTTGTACTGACTGGGGCTGAACCTGTGATGCCATCTTATTCACAGTACCTAAGATCATTCTGACATCATAGAGCTGCCCATTGTCAATTGGCAGTCAGTTATCTCTGAGGTATGTATCACTTATTTGGAGCTGATCTTATGCTGCTGGCCCATAAAAAAATTCAACTGTCATATCTCATAGCTATATTCCAATACTAAATCACCATTTTTCTCTTGCAATAAGAGGCCCTATTAGATGGTCTCCCCAATTCCATATTCTGTGGGGGATTTTTTGAGCAATGCACCGAACTTCTGAAACTACCAAGGTACTTTTGGTCCAACCTACCAATTATTTATCATAATTAGACATTTCTTCATAACTTTTGTATATATTTAAGGTGGAAAAGGAATGGCAAAAAAGGAAAAAAAATCATTATACAGAAAATTGAGTCCATTTGCCTATGTGTGCATATATATCTTGACATAGATATGGATATAGAGATAGAGACAGAGATAATATAGATATCAGCTAGGTGCTATAACAGATCAGAGTGAAGATAGTGATGAGAGAGTGAAGTCAAGAAAACTCATCTTCCCGAATTCAAATCTGACCTCAGACACTTACTAAGTATGTGACACAGTATGTGACACAAGACAATTTCCTTCTGTATAAAATGATCTGGAGAATGAAATGACAAATCACTATAGTATCTTTGCCAAGAAAACCCCAAATGGATTCATGAAAAGTTGGCCACAACTAAAACAACTCAACAACCACACACACATTATACCACCTCTAAAAGATTTATACCTATATATATATATATATATATATATATATATATATATATATATATACACACATATATTGGTATACATATATACATATATAGAGGTAGCTGTTGCAGTTTAAAAGGCAGATAACATCTGTATATCTAGACCTCAACATAGATTTGTCTATATCCATATCTAGAACTAGATATATAGATACAGCATGTATCTATTTACCAATTATTGGACATACTCTCCTCCTTCAGCTACACTCTCTTGGTTCTTCTTCCAAATTGCGTCTCTGTTCACTGTTTGACTTCTCCTCTCAGGAAATCATTTATTTGGATCCCCTCCTCCCCGCCCCCGCCATAGTTTTGATCTTGGTCTTCTTATCCTCTCACTCTACACTCTCTCCCTTGGCAATTCATTCATTCCTGTACCTTCAATTATCACCTTTAGGCAAATGACTTCCAAATTTATATCTCCCTTCCTAATATCTCTTTTAAATTCCATATTCATACTTCCAACTGTCATGGATGTATGTACAAGTGTTTTGTAAACTACAAAATACTATAGAAATGTAACAACCATTTTTCTGTGAGGTGTATATTGAAAGCCTGGACAAAGATTCATTTCTATACTCGTTTAGAAAACACTTGGTTTATTAATTTCTGAGAAATCTCACCCAGCAGAAGCATAAAAAGCAAGAATTCCTAAGGAGCACAGGGAAGTAAAATCTTTTTGTGAACCCTGTGGTTGAAGCACCTTAATTTTGGTCAGTCATACATAGAGGCATTTGTGAGTCATGAAATCATGACTCACATGCCTTAGAAAAAACAAAGTGTACAACCTTCAGAAAAACTAAAAAAATCCAGATGACGATGAGCAGCTAGTTAAATCTAGTATCTGAAAGATATTTAACAACCTTTCTGGTTTTGAAATGCCAAATACTTGTTTAACTTAAATACTTATATAACGTCTTTATCTCCTAGAAATCTGGTATTGAGTTAAAAGAGATGATTGATAAAACCATGATTTTTGAGTTTTGATACCAGTCGATGGAATGGTATAGTATTTTGTGACACCAATCCTTCTCGCCCCAGCATGGCATATCTTTTAAACTAATGGTACAGATAACTGTCTTCGTGTTGTGTTTAATATAATAAACTCCTTGAAAGCAAAGAACCTTTTGATTTTGTCTTTGGACCCCAGTGCCTAGACACTGACTTGTGTCATAAGCAATAAATATGTATTGAACTTATTTTTTAAATTTGAATATAAACGATTTCCATTTTGAGACTACCAGAGAGAGATACCATGAAATGTCATAAAATCAGGAACAGAATTCAGTGAGTGGTCATTTAGGTCTCTTTAGAATATACCCCCACAAAGAGTGCTCCTGCGTCCCATTCTCTCCAATACAGACGTTCTCTTGGCCAGGCTTACGGGACAGTTGGAAGGAAACTACTTTCTAGATCTAAGGAAAAAGTACCTGAGAATTTCTTCTGACCTGAGTTTGAAGACTGACTGGTCTTTTCAACTGTTTAGCTCAAAAGTCTTAGGTTTTTCTTCTCCCATTTGCTACTAACAATCAGTGACACTGGGACGAGAGGAAGGGCCTTGGCATGGAGAGAGCGTGTGAAGAGTCATAGATCATGGCGTGGTCGGATTATAGATTTAAGGAGGGATGCCAGGATGCCTGCGTGGCCCAGAGCAGAGCCTCAGTTTTCTCACCTGTGAGGGAATGAGAGTAGCTCCTGGACAGGGACTTGTGAGCCACATGTGTGTAAGTCGCCGTAGAAATGCGAGCTGCTGCTGAGGACCAGCTCCTTCCTCCCGGCAAACCTTCCCAGAGTCGCTCGGCTGAGAAAGCCCCAGAATGAGAGCAGATCCCCTGAATCCGAGTGCCCGTGCCACTTGCTTGGGCACAACTGCCCGAAGTGTCGAATCAGGTGCCCGCTGCGGGCAGTGGGCAGCCAGGACCTCGCCGCAGCCACCCGCCTGCATGTACATTGCTTGTTATTAGGTGCCTGCTGTGTGCTTGGCACTGCTGAGCCCTGGGGGACTGGCACCGGCTGGGAGCCACCTGTGGCCCACCCGTCTCCCCTTCCAGGCCCACCTGGCCTGGGATTCTGGAGGGTGGGGGGCTGGCAGCTGGCCTGGAGCAGAACCTGGAAGGATGCCCCAGGCAGAAGAGCCACTGAAAACTCCTGGGAAAGGATGGGGGAAAGGAGGGAGGGGTACCTGGAGAGGTAGGGAGGCCCACAGCCCCATCGGGGGCCGTGCCGTTATGACCCCTGTTTGCATTTGGAGGAACTGAGGCAAGCAGGGTGAAGTGACCTGCCATTGAATTCAGGATGATGCGTCTTCCTGACCCCAGGCCCAGCGCTCTGCCCCCTGCTTTCTCTGAAGCCCCGGCTAAAATCCTGCCTTCTACAGGATTCCCTTCCTTGCCCCCTTCATTCTAGTACCTTCCCTCTGCCGGTTTTTTCCTACTTGTCCCATCCAGGGTCTGTTTGCTCATATTCCTTTGCCCACTGTCTCTCCCATTCACATACCAGCTCTTTGAGGGCAGAAATTGTCTTTTGTCTTTCCTTGTATTCCTAGCACTTGGCACAGTGCCTGGTAGTAGCAGGCCCCTTAATAAACGTATATTGACTGACTGTCAATGAAGCTGTCGTTGGCCCAGCCATCCTGAAAAGTAGTGGACAACTATGCCCCCCAAATCAGTGAACTGTGCACATCCATTTACCCAGCAGGATGCTCCTAGGCTTATATCCAAAGAGTTCAAAGAAAGAGGAAAAGGACCCCCATACACAATGTTTATAGCAGCTCTCTTTTAATGATAAAGAACCAGAAACTAAGGGGGTAGCCATTAATTGGAAAATGACCCAACAAATTATGGTATAGGAATGCAACGGAATGTTGTGTTATAAGAAGTGATCAAGGTCATGGTGTCAGAGAAACCTATTAAGACTCCAATGAACTGATGCAGTGTGAAATGAACAGAACCTGGAGAAGGATGTATACAGTAAGGAAAAAAAAAAACAATTGTGAAAAATTTAAGACCTCTGATTAAAGCTTTGCAATACCATGACTCCAAAAGACAGATGATAAGCGTTCTAGACGCCTGTTGAAAGAGACCTAGTAAACTCAAGGTGCCAGATGAAAATGACATTTCTGGACATAACCAAAAAAAAAAAACCACACAATCAATGACACCTTCCCCTTATTCCTCCCTGCCCAGCCCTAAGTCTGAAATGCCCCTTACCAGTAGGAGTTTCAAGAAGAACAAGAAGCATGTTAGTTCAAATATTCCCAATAGCAGTAACTTCTGCAAATCCAAATGACTTTCATGGATGCAAGTCTCCCTCATAGGAGAAAGCCAAGGGGCTTCCAATAGAAGCAAAGCAATTGGAGCAAAATAAGTATCAGAAAAAGAGTAGACTTTCCTGAGAGGACTGTGCCCTGAGGATGAGGAAAAAAGTAGATGTGCTTCCTTAAACACCTAGACCAGGACTGAGCATTGTAGTTCCCTGTGCCAGACAATGACCTAAGGTCACCCTGACATCACAGAGCAGCAGCAGTTCATTGTTCGTAGTAAGAGTCATACCCTTGGTGGCAGGGTGACTCGACAGTGACCATATTTCCTCACTATAAAACTTATTTAAAAGTCTACACTTAATTTCTTGCCAGCACTAAAATGCTTCCATTTTCTTGATACCAGCATCACCACTACCTTCTACAACTCTAGTGAAACTGTTCCCTCAAAGATCACCAATGACATCCTAATCACCAAATTTAATAACCTTTTTATTAATCATCTTCCTTAAACTCTCTGCATCTTTGGATAATGTAAACCAAAACTATTGAACATGTTCTCTCCTCTCTCAGCTTTGCTCTCTTGCTTCTTGCCCTGAACTGCTCCTCTATTTCAACTACGACTACTGGAAATATTTAATATGGATGTCCCACAATGGGTCTGATCTCTCTCAAAATGAAGCTGTATCAAAATTAATCCTTGTTCAAAGTAATTCACCCAAAATGTCCGACAAGACTCTTTACTTCCCTGGGCCTTGTTCTCCTCATTTGTAAAATGAAAGATTGGACTAGATGGCCTTTGAGTTACCTTTTAAAACTACTAAAGCCTGAAGGAATCAGGGAAGTAGCCATACCAACAAAATCACAAATCTTTTGAAGTCTTAAGTCTTTGTGGCTAAAGTTATTTAGTTCCTTTCCAAACCAACAAATCAATTTATGACTCGATTTTCCCTATACCCACTCAAAAACAAAGTTTCCACAGCAAAACAAAATGAAAAAGAGAAAACATTTCATCAAGCATTTGAATATTTCTTCTTGGTACAACTTTGCAAAGGTAACATTTTTTTTTCCGATTAAAAAGTAATGACACCTTAGAAAAAGATAATAAGAGCAGAGCATTTTATTTTATTTTTTGCTTTTTGGAGGGGGGAAGGCAGGGCAATTGGGGTTAAGTGACTTGGCCAAGGTCATACGTCTTTTGCCATTTGAGTTATTCTATTGTTTAAGGTGTTATTTTCTTCAGTCAGGCTGTTGACTTTTGTTGATTTCCTTTTTTTTTCTTTGATAATGACTAAAATGTTTATTACATTTCTAACAAACAATATAGATTTGTGGCAGGTATAAAATGTGTTCAATGTTGAAGATTTCAAAGGAATACCAGATTTAATTCAAAATAATTGTAGAGTCAAGATATGTACTTTTATAATATAAAAATGCATTTTAAGACTTTTTTGTTTTATTAACTTCTAGTTTACATCATTCATTTCCTCCAGATTTTGAGTTACAAATTTTCTCCCTGTTTTTCCCCTACCCACCACCACAAAATAGCAATCCCACTGGATATCCCCTCCTCCAATATGCTCTCTCCCATATCTTCTCCAATACCCCTTGTGACTTTCAAATAGGGCATGGTGGACCTCTACACCCCAGTGCCTGTAAATCTTATTTCCCAGTTACATGTAAAAGAGTATTAATAATAGTGTATATTTATATATGTTTTAAACATTAGATTTTAAAACTTTGAATTCTAGATTCATTCCTTCCTCCCTTGTCACCCACCTTTACTGGGAAGATGAGGAATTCAATATAGGTTGTACATATGTAGCTATGCAAAATACTTCCATAGTGGATACACTGTAAAAGAATGAGTATGTTTCCCTCCCTCCTATCCCACCTCCCCCTTGTTCTATTCTCTACTTGGATCCTGTCCCTTTTCAAAAGTGGGGGCTTCCAACTTCCCTCCTCCCCAACCATCCCTCCCTTCCATCATCCCCCCTTTCATCCCCTTCCCCCCTACTCTCCTGAAGGGTGAGATACCCTATTTAGTGTGCATGTCATTCCCTCCCTAAGCCAAATTCAATGAGAATAAGGTTGACTCATTCCATTTTGCCTTCCTGTTCTTCCCCTCCATTGTAACCATTTTCCCTTGCCTCTTCTGTATGAGATAGTTCACCCCATTCTATCTCTCCCCATCTCCTCTCATTATATTTCTCTCTCACCTCTTAATTTACCTTTAAGTATTACCCCTTCCTGTTAAATTGGATCTGTGCCTTCTATCTATGTATACCTGTACACATATATACACACACACATATGTATTCATATGCCCATATACCCTTTTATATAGACATATGTATGTATGTATACATGTATACATATACATATACATACATATATTATATATACATATACACATTTCTATTCCCTTCAACTATTCTCATACTGAGAAAAGTTTCATAAGTTACAATTACAGTTTTTCCATGTAGGAATATAAGTAGTTTAACTTTGACTTAACTCAGTTTTTCTGGGTAGCTGATTCTTGGTTTTAATCCCAGCTCCTTTGACCTCTGGAATATCATATTCCAAGCCCTTCAATCCCTCAGTGTAGAAGCTGCCAGATCCTGTGTTATCCTGATTGTGTTTCCACAATATTGAAATTGTTTCTTCCTGGCCGCTTGTAATATTCTCTCCTTGATCTGGGAATTTTGGAACCTGGATATAATATCCCTAGGAGTTTTCTTTTTGGGATCTTTTTCAGGAGGTGATTGATGGATTCTTTCAACCTCTATTTTGGCCTCTGGTTCTAAAACATCAGGGCAATTTTCCTTGAGAATTTCTTGAAGGATGATTTATAGATTCTTTTTTTGATCATGGCTTTCAGGTAGTCCAATAATTTTTAAATTATCTCTCCTGGATCTATTTTCTAGGTCAGTGGTTTTCCCAGTGAGATATTTCACATTACCTTCTGTTTTTTATTTGTTTGGATCTGTTTAATAGTATCTTGATTTCTCATAAAGTCACTAGCTTCCATTTGCTCCAATCTAATTCTGAAGGAATGATTCTCTTCAGTGAGCTTTTAAGATTCTTTTTCCATCTGGCAAATTCAGCTTTTTAAGCCATTGTTCTCCTCATTGGCTTTTTGAGCCTCTTTTGCTATTTGAGTTAGTCTATTTTTTAAGGTGGTATTTTCTTCAGTCAGGTTGTTGACTCACTTGTCTTGATTTTCATGCATCGTTCACATTTCTCTTCCTTATTTTTCCTCCACTTCTTTTACTTGGTTTTCAGAATCCTTCTTGAGCTCCTCCATGGCCTGTGCCAAATTCATATTTTTCTTGGGAGCTTTTGATGCAGGAGTTCTGACTTCCTTGTCTTCCTCCCATTTCATGCTTTGATCCTTTTTGTCCCCAAAAAAGGAATCTGTGATAGGATTGCATTTCCTCTGCTTGCTCCTGTTGCCAGTCAATTAATGAACTTTTGAACTGTTTTTCACAGTAGAACTCTGCTTTCAGAATGGAGAGAGCTTTGTCCCAAATCGCTGGCATATTCACAGTCATTGACATAATTAAGAGTGCACTTCTCTACAGCCCCCACAGGCTCTGGCACCTGGGCACACACCCCAGGACCTCTACCCTAGATAGCGATCCAGATCCAAGCAGGTCAAAGCAAGAACAATTACCTTTTGAATGGTTGCTTGGTCCCCCTGAAATCTGCAGGCAGGAGCTCCTGAGGCAGCCACACAGAGCAGCTGCCACACCTCTACTGCTTCTTGCCCCATGGGCAGGGGCCAGATAGTCCTCTTCCATCTACCCCTCTTCCAGCAGAGTTCCTGACTGACCTCTTACTTTGTCTTTGGCCTTTATGGGTTGAGAAGTCTAGAAACCACCACAGCTTCTGGTGCTTCACTCTCCTGAAGTCTGTTCTGGCCACTGCTGGTCGGGGCTGCCCTGGGGCCAAAACCACTCATGCGGGGCTTACCAAGCTGCCTTCAGTAGGAGATTTGTTTTTCTCTGTCACTTTGTGGGTTCTGTAGTTCTAAAATTTATTTAGTCATTTTTTATATGAATTGGAGGAGGTGGAAGCCAGAGCTGTGGGGAAGTCCTGTTTCTGCTCTGCCCCTGTAGGCCTCTCTTGTTACTTTTTTCAGAGCTATCTTTGAAGTATCTAAGTTTTCAGTTCTTCCATGATGGTATGATCTAAGGAATGGTCTTGTCACTCTTCTTTTCTTCTATGCTGTAAACTTTGAGCAGCCACAAGTACTCTTTTCCATCCTGGAACTCTGACCAGGATCCCATTTCCCCTGTGGTCACATATTCTAATGTGCTGTTTTACCTCCTGGCTCTGGGACTGCAACCCAAAACTGCATATGGACAATGCAACAGAATCCTGTCACTAGTGCCAGCAAAGGTTCCCCTGAAATCTCTTTCTGACAAGTTGTTTTTATCATCCATGAGCTGAGCGCTCCTGAAACTACTGATTCCGTGGCCTTAAAGCCCACTGCTAGCTTCAGGGAACAGTCTGCACTCAGCTGTGCTCTACTTCCACCCCAGTGAAATGGGCTTTCCTGCTGCCCTTCTAAGGTGCCCTGGGCTGGAAATTGTTTCGTCCCATCCTTTTATTGGTTCTGCTCCTTCAGAATTTGTTTTTAAGCCTTATTTTAAGGTTGTTTGGAGGGGAATTTGGGAGAGCTCAGATGAATCTCTGCCTTTGCTCCAAAATCTTGGCTTCACCTTCTCTTAATCTCACAATCGTGATGGCTTTGGTTTTGTTTGTGTAAAAGCTTTTTAGTTTAATGTAATTAAAATTGTCCATTTTATATCCCTTATTGCTCTCTCTCCCTTGCTTGGTGACAAATTCTTCCCTTATTCATAGATCTGGCAGATAAGCTATTCCATCTTCCCCTCATTTGTTTATAATTATAATCCTTTATGTCTAAATCATATACCCATTTTGACCTTATCTTGGTATATAGTGTGAGGTATTGGTCTGTACCTAGTTTCTGCCAAATTGCTTTCCAATTTCACTAGCAGTTTTTATCAAATAGTGAGTTTCCCCAGAGGTTGGATCTTTGGGGTTATCAAACACTAGATTACTATGTTCATTTACTATTGTGTATTGGGCAGAAGCAAAATACTTTTAAGGAGGGACAGGTTGAAAGAAGATAGAAGGAAGGATAAACAGGGGGAAAAGTAGAATGAAGGGTGATACATAGTAATCATAATTGTGACTATAAATGGGATGAACTTGCCTATAAAATGGAAAGTGAATAACAGAATGGGATTAAAAGCCAGAATCCTATAATTTGTTGTGTATATGTTCATTATATGTACACATATACCTATATTGTTGACATGTATTATTTGACATGTGATTCCATTGGTCTAGATAACTTCTGGTGAGAAATGTCCTCTCTCTCAAAGTGGATTGACACCTACTTCATAATATTTAGTCAGATTTAGAGGTGGGATTGTAAGTGTATGTCTTTGTCCATATATTGTGCACCATGCTTTATATTAGTAAGAACTATATAAATTAACTGTTGGATTTAGTCAGTAGTTCAGTATTGTAATGTCCACTTTCTCTATTGCTGAAGATGGAATCCAAAAGAAGCAATTTTTTTTTTCCAAATTTACCTTGCGAACTCAGTGGGGTCATATAGTTTAAGTTTCATTATCCTCTGAAGATAAATAGTGTTTATTTTCTTCGTTTTCTGTCTGTGCTCTATCTTCTTTGTTGGCATCTGTTTTAATCTTGCATTACAACTCTTCTAAGGCTATGTTTCTTTTCATTTTCCTAACCTTTTTTCATTTACCCTACTCCATGTACCTGTTACCTAAGTTTTTATGCAGTACCTCTTTCTAAACTTCCAATCCATACCCTTAAGCCTCAATCTTTTTTTTGTTGGAAGATCTTAATTTTTAGTGTTCCCTTATCATTTCACTAACATCAAAAATCACTATAGAATAATACTGTAGAGCTTTAGGATGATATGCAAATGTTTATAAAACATTTATTTGGATTCACTCAGAATTTAATTTTGATGTAGATATGTTATATATCATGGGATTTACAAAGTTTGATTATAATATTTAAGTATATTGGCCAAAATATTTTTAAACCTTTGTCCCTAGCCAATATAGGTAAATATAATATCTGAATACAAGTGAGAAAATACAGTTCCTTAAAATCTTTCAAACTTGAATAAGATCTTAAGCTCTTTGAAGACATGAACTTTTTTTTGCCTTTACATTCCCTAGCATGGTGCTTAGCACAAAGTAGACACTTAATAAATGCTTATTGACTTGACTGATGCCATAATGACTATAATGATTATAATGACTTTAAGTCCTTTAAGATGAATTTCTCTACAGAAATCCCATTCCATCATGCTCCCCAAAATAAGTCAATGATGCTATAACTTTTTTCTTTCAGCAATGATTCCATCCAATTCAACAAACATGTATTATGTCTGCTATATATAATGTACCATGCCAGGCAGTGAGAATATAAAAGTGAAATAAGGCAAAAATCTGTGCCTTCCAGATGTTTATAGTCTATTAGAGATAAAAGAAAAAGAAATATACTATAAATCAGAATATTATATATACATTGGAAGAAACAAAGTGCTGTGAAAAATACAATAGGAAAGAAATCATTTTCATATAGAGGAATCAGATCAGGGGAGGTTTTAGAAAAGAGGTGGAACTCCATCTGGGCCTTAAAATATGTGGCATGAACAAAGGAGCAGATGTGTGAGAAGGCAAGACAAATTCAGGGAATATTCAGAGTCTAAAGGAATTACTATGAAATAAAGCTAGGAAGGTAAGATCACAGATTTTAAAGTCCCTGACAGAGACATTGGAAATCATCTAGTAGAAAATTCTAATTTAGAGATGAGGAAACTGATACCTAAAGATTTTAAATGACTTGCCCAAGGTCACACAAGTAACAAGGAGCAGACCTGGAATTTAAAACCCCATACTAATCCAGCACTAATTCCATTACATCTCCCAACAGTATTATAGGATCTACATTCCACAAACTTGCCAATGAACTGAAGATACATATTAAATAGTTTAGAATAATAAGGAATATTACCTGGGGCTTTTATTGAAAAGTAGAATCTTTACCTTAACATATTCATATTTTATGTCAGAGAAAAACAAAAAATTTCATTTCCTACCTATTTTTGTGTGTCTATGTTATGACTATGCAGTACATATGAACAGCACTGACCATAGAATCAAAATACATACCTATATTCAAGTGCTACTTCTCCTATAGACTTGGTGACTGAGCAATTCACTTCAATTTAAAATGCCCCAGGCAACTCTAAGTAAAGGTAGTTCTGCTTTGGTAAAGGGAATTTCCTTGCTGGAAGCTGACTAACTGATAAAAATCACAAGTCTGGATTTAAAACAAAGAATTTGATTTGAACACTGATCTAGCTAGTCAAGCTTAGAACATTTATTAAGCACCTACTAAGTACGTGCAAAGGACTAGAGAAATACATGAAAGACAAAAATAGTCCTCCCTCTTAAGGATCTGATAGGAGGCAACCAGCAAACTATATTCTTATCAAAACAAAGGATAAATTGGAGGTAACCTCAAAGGTAAAGCATTAAGGGGGTCAGAAAAGGCTTCTTGAAAAACATGGGATTTTTAACTGAAATTTGGAGGAAGCCTAGGAAGCCAGAACGAGGAGATGTGGAGGGAAAGAATCAGGTAACACAGTATGGAGCCTGTTGCATGAAGAAGGGCAGCAAAGAAATCAGTATCACTGAATCAGTTGGAGGTGGTTAGTTTGCCAGTTCTGGTGGTAGTTTTTATGGTTTGTATGTTTGTTGTTTTTAACT
Source organism: Petaurus breviceps papuanus (assembly GCF_028583685.1). Taxonomy (NCBI): domain Eukaryota; kingdom Metazoa; phylum Chordata; class Mammalia; order Diprotodontia; family Petauridae; genus Petaurus; species Petaurus breviceps. The sequence goes on along the minus strand of NW_027185860.1, from coordinate 12,668,395 downwards.
TTGCCATTTCCATTGATCATGGAAAAAGTGACCCATTTCACATGAACCATTTTAAACACATACACACAAACACACACAGCACATTCATTTGAGCTTCATTTTGCTTTGAAAGGTATTAGAATAAGAGTTTCCTTTTTAGCAGTTATTAAGAGCTTAATGTAATATCATATAATCAAGTGTAGCAATTTACTATGTATCTTTTTTTACAATGTTCTCTAAAACACTAAAAAAAAAAACAAAACTGATCAAATGACTGTAACCCTCTTCCCCTGCCAAGATGCATTCATTAGATTATGAACTCCTCCATTAGATTGTGAAGTCAGGGACTGTCTTTTGCCTCTTTTGTATCACTAATACTTAGTACAGTGTCTGGCACACAGTAGGCACTTAACAAATATTTAGTGATTGATTGTTTTGCAAAGACTAAATTTTTCAAGAAGAAATGTGAAGTAGCATGAATTCAATTCCTTTTAACTCTTCCAGATTCAGGAAATAAATTATTATCTTTAAGAATTTTCTTGACACAGGTGGCTAAGTGGCAGTGAATGGAACACCGGCCCTGGAATCAGGAGGACTTAAGTTCAAATCCAGCCTCAGTCACTTAACATTTACTAGCCGTGTGACCTTGGGAAAGTCACTTAATCCCAATTGCCCTCCCTTCCCCCCTCCAAAAAAAAAAAAGCAAAAAAAATTTTTTTTTCTTGACAAATACAAAAGCATGTATAGTCAAAGCTATGGTTTTTCTAGTAGCAATGTATGGTTGGGAGAGCTGGGCTATAAGAAAACCTGAGTGCCACAAAATCAACACTTTTGAATTATGGTGCCGGACAAGACTTTTGACTCAAATCAGTCAATCCTTAAAGAAATTAATTCAGACTATTCACTGGAAGACCAAATACTGAAGTTGAAGTTTAAATACTTTGACCATATAATGAAAAGATGGGACTCATAGAAATAGACATAATTTTGGGGAAAGGTTGGAAGCAAAAGGAAAAGGAGCTGACAGAGGATGAGATGGATAGACAGTGTCATGGAAACAGTAAACATGAACTTAGACAAACTTCAAGAGATAGTAGAGGACATGAGAACCTGACATGTTCCGGTCCATGGAGTGACAAATAGTCAGACAGACTGAACAGCAATAACAATGACATTAAGCATTTTCTTGAGGAAAAGTATGGGTTGGGAGGATATCTAAAAAACCTCAATGAAACTGTGTCTGCACATAGTAAAGTATTTCATCTGACTGACCCTATAAGGCTTAGAACCTTTTTGGTGTACCACAAGGTGCATTTAATTATTTTTTTTTTTTTTACTTAGCTCCTGAACTCTTGGGACAAGTATTTTTTTTTTGTCCAGAACATGTTTAGTTTTATTGTTTAAAAATTATTTTAATGAATTAGTAACATCAAATGTGTATCATACAAAATTGTCCCTTCACATTTCCATACATCGTATCTGTACCACTTGAAACTCTAGACTAGAAATGCATTGTAGGTATGCACTTAGTAACCATAATTTCAGTTATCGTCAAGGGACAAGTATTTATAAGGGAGATCCAAACTACCCCTTTTTTTTTTTTTGCACCTGCAAAAATCAATTGAACTTTCAATTAAGGATGATTTGTCTTTTTTCCAAATTCTTGTATACATGAAATTAAATTGCAAAATTAAAAAGACTAATCAGGAGTCATGTATTTGTCTGAGTTATGAGAATGAATATCTCAAAATTTTTACTGGAAAAGGTAAAGTTGATGATATGAAAGGTCAAAATGTATTCAAAATACATTGCTTTTTTTGTTTGTAGGTTTATTTTGTTGCTTGGGGTTTTTTTTGTTTGTTTGTTGCTGTGTTTTTTGACTAGGTCTCTGTATCTCAGCTAGGTTAGAAGTACAATGGCCACTCAAAGACCTCATGGTACAGGCTCCCCCACCCCACCCCCACTTTACACTCCCCCCATTGCTGCTTTTTTTTGGAGGGAGGAAGGCAAGGCAATTGGGGTTAAGTGACTTGCCAAAGGTCACAGTGTCAAGTGTCTGAGGCCCTATTTGAACTCAGGTCATCCTGACTTCAGGGCCTGTGCTCTATTCACTGACCCACCTAGCTGTCCCTCCCATTTTTTCTTATAGTAGAAGCTATGGCCTGCTCAATTTCCAACCAAGGATAGTTCTTTCATCCTTTTAGCAGCCTGTGTCCCTCCTCCCACCTCCTTGGGGGTGGCCTATCAGTGACAAACAGCGCAAACACCCAACTGGCTTTAGCCCTACTTCTACTCAGAAATCCCCAATTCCAGCAATCTACCAGCCTCGGCCTTCTCTGTAGCCCAGAATATAAGCATGTACCACCATGCTGGCTATACTAACATGTCAATGTAATGAGATAACCTTATCTTCCTTCCTTTCCTTGATTTTAGTTTCCTGATAAAAATTTGCAATAAAAAGTACTAAAACAGGGGCGGCCAGGCAGCACAGTGAGTAAGAGCACGGGCCCCAGTGTCAGGATGACCTGGAGATGGAATCCTGGGCTCAGACACTTAGCACCCAACCAGAAACACCTGGCCGTGTAACCTTGAACAAGTTACTTAACCCCAATTGCTTTAAAAAAGAAAAAGCACTAAAACAATTAGTTGAAAATTAATACTTTCTCCACATGGAAATTTGATAAGCAGAGAACCTTGAAGTCAATAAACATTTATTAAGCAACTGCTACTATGTTCCAAGCTCTGTGCTGTGTTGGCTACAGAAAAAGAGGCAAAAGAGAGTACCTTGGGCAGTGTAATGGGAATGTAAATTTTTAAGATCTTTCCTGCCCCTAGGCTTAAGTGCACCTGGAGACAGTGGTGGGAGGCTTGTTTTTCAAGAGATACTTTGTGATTGGGCAGTGGGTCAAGAGGGTTGTTACATTCTCTGAGCAGGGAGAAGACTATATAATCCCTGATGTGAGGCTTTGCTTTGGGGCTCACTTTGAGAAGCATTGAGTGATTTGACCAGAAGAGACTCTGGGCAGCCATTGAGAGCCCTCCCCATCTTTGAAAACCCAGATGTTGATGCTTCCATCTCTGGTAACTATGATTAGGTATGGATGTATGTAATGGTTGGACAGTTTGGAGGCCTGTCTGCAGAAATGTTCTTGTAACTTATGCTTGTAACCTCTGTATATTCTGAAGTTCAGGGTGCTGACCTTTTCCCCCTGAACTAGGTAAATGATATGTTTGATTGATTAAAGTAAGCTTGTTAACCCATTGCTTTCCTTTATCAAATCAGATCCAAGAACCTCTGTTGGCAGCCACCCTGGGGAAGCTGGGGTGCTTGCCGCTACAGGCGGCTAGTTGGCAAAGTGAGTAGAGCACCAGCCCTGGATTCAGGAAGACCTGAGTTCAAATCCAGTCTCAGACACTTTACACAAAAACTAGCCATGTGACCTTGGGCAAGTCACTTAACACCAATTGCCCTCCAAAAAGCAAAGAAAAAAACAAAAAACTTTGAGGCAGCTAGGTGGTGCAGTGATTAGAGTACTGGCCCTGGAGTCAGCAGTACCTGAGTTCAAATCCAGCCTCAGACACTTCACACAAAAACTAGCTGTGTGACCTTGGGCAAGTCATTTAATCCCAATTGCCCTCCAAAAAGCAAAAGAGAGAGAGAGAGAGAGAGAGAGAGAGAGAGTCCCTTGCCCTCAAGCACCTCAAAATCAAATAGAGAATAGCAAAACTCACCTTCCAGTTCTGTCTTTAGGTCAGTTTTCTCTGGAATAGCTCCTATTCTTCCTCCTCCAAACCATTTGCTATTTCTAACTTGACTCCAAGTGCAATTCCTCTTGGGAACCATCAAAATGGTCCTTATGCAAACAAACACATATTCTCTTTCCTAGCACCTATCTCTAGCTAATCTTGTATTAAGTTACTTGAAACAAAGATAAAATTGATGGCAATGAACACAAAAAACAGCCTTTGAAAAAGGGCAATTAAATATCTCTCTTGTCATGTATATACCTTCCCAGGTATCTGTATAACAAAGGACAGACCAAGTAGTATATTGGTCATACAATCTACTCAAATACTAAGAGGAACTCCTACAGCACAGCAAGGATTTATGGGAAACCGTGACAAGCAATGAAAAGATGAAAAAACTACTAACTTCTATGAGTGGAGTTCCTATCACTGTAGGAAGAAGTCATGGTTGTGGTTTGTCCTCTCTCAAAGAAGACTATGACTGCGTAAGGAAGGACATGATACCCCAAGTGAAGAGGGTAGGGAAAGGGAGGAGAGGTCTAAACGATATTTAATATGAGGTTCTCAATAGCCTCCACCACGGTCTTCTTGCAAGTTTTTGAGTCAATCTGAATAGGAGGGGTAGATAACTTAGCTCCTTCAAAATCCCAGCTAAACCCAGGATAAAGAGATTTCCATTTAACTGAGGGCAACATGCCATGAATTCAATGCCATCTGCTACTAATTAAGCAGTGACATTAATGGAGTCTCTTAATGGCTTTCCACTAAGATAAATTCTTAGGTGGCTTTGGAGCAGGTTGCATATTTAGAAGTAGTAGACTGATATCAAACAACAAAGTCAGATTCCATTAGCATTATATTAGCAGGACACCAAATGGAAAAATGGAAAATTAAATGAGTGTGAAAAAAAAGCTAGGCTTGGCACTGCCTTTGCAAGTTTGAAAGAGAGCTGCTATGACCTGATAATAAAAAGGCACCAATCATTGTGAGCTTTAATTAATAGTACATTTATTGAATTAAGCAGTGAATTTTAAATAAATAAATCTAAATGATGAGGTATGGGCTCTGGGAGCCCCCTTAACCTCTCCTTGACAAAAAGGCTCTGGGAACCTCCCTTGGACTCTTGATTAAATTATCCCATTAGATGAGGCATTTGCATGAGGCAATAAACCTTACATAGTGGCAGGGCCCAGACCTCTAGCCTAGTTACTAACTGCTAACTAGCTCTAGCTACTAACCTAGCCCTCCATTGTTCATCTACTTCCCACCCTAGAGCTTATCAAAATATCAATACACCCTTGAACTGGCCTGGCCCACCATAGTCTGTGGCCTCAAGACACTTCCCACCCTTAATCACTCATTGGCCTCATTAACTCCTCCTGAAGACCCTCCCTAAACTCCTCCTCTAGACTACCCCTAGATTCTTCCCACAACCTTCTGTATATAAGACCCCATCTTGTCTCCATGTATGTGAGAGCGCCATAGAATAGTGAGAGCATTACAGAATGACCTAGCACAGACTTACTTTGTGTCTAATACAAACGAACTTTTAATAAACTTTACTTTTCTTTGGCTGAGAAGACTTGAGTTGAATTCATTCAGCAGGACCCGGTGTGTTGGTATTTTGGGGTCTCCAGAGCAACCTTAACCCTCTTTATGGGTAACCTCTTCAAAGAGCTATTTAAGGCTTTGTCTTTAAACATTTTGGACATCATCCCTTTGCAATGAAGTTCTTCTCTTAGTATAAAAATGAGCCTTTCTGATTGTAATCAGACTTACTTTCCTATTCAGTGACAAATAACTGATAGCCAGAAAAAGCCCTTCCAGGGGACCCCCTTGGAGGAAGCCCAGTCACTTGGGCAGGGGGAAAACCTGCTTCTGATGCCACAAGGATGGTCACTGGTCCAAGGAGTGCCCCTCCAGGGCATCCCCCCCAGAGGGAGCCCAAGGAATCAATGCCTCTAGAACTGTGCCCATCTGACCAGGAGCATATTCTCTAATATAGATTTTTAAAACCTAATTTTAAAGCTCATATAAATAGAATTACTGAGAAAACAGCATGGCCCAGTGGACAGGGGGTTGGTCTTGGAACCAGAAAGACGTGGATTTAGCTTCTGCCACTGACAAATATTGGCTGTGTGCCTTTGGGTGGCTCCTTAAAACTGGATATAGGGGCAGCTAGGTGGCATAGTTAATAGAGCACCAGCCCTGGACTCAGGAGGACCCGATTTCGAATGTGACCTCAGACACTTGACACAACTAGCTGTGTGACCTTGGGCAAGTCAGTTAACCCCAATTGCCTTACCTTCCCCCATCCAAAAAGAAAAACAAAAACAACTGTATATAATAGAAGATTTGCTGATATGCTTTGGTGGAGAGAATTTACACAATGAGAGAGTTCCTTACACCAATGAAAGCTCAAGTTCAGACCCATCCTCCCTCCCCCAGCAACAACAAAAAAACCTTGCAGAGTGTAAAATTTGATATTTCCAACTTGTTTTAGTAAAATATGTAACTCTCCATCAAGGTAACAGACTGAACAAAGGTCTGATGGGATTTAAGTTCTGGGAACCCGCTTGAATCTTCCCTCTTGATGAGGCATTTGTCTGAGGCCATAAAATTTTCATTATCTCTAGGCCTAAATCTCTGTCATTCTCAACCTAGCCTAGCCCTCCATTGTCCAGCTACTTCCAGTTCTTGATACTATCAATATATCTGTACCCAAATATGCTACCCTTAAACTAATCTAGCCCACCACTGTCTCCAGGGAGCCTTCAGCTATTTCTCACCCTTAATCCCATTCCTAGAGTCTGACCTCAGTAGTCAAGATCCTCCTTAGACTGCACCCCAAGACCCTCCCCAAACCCCTTCTCTAGACCACCCCCTAGATCCCTCCCACAGTCTTTCTGTATATAAGATACATCTTGCCTCCATGAAGGGGCTGAAATTCAATCTAGAGGAGATTCAATCTGGCCTGCTTGTCAACACAAGAGTCACAAATACTTAGACTCCTTAAGAGTCTACCCATTATGGTGAATCTTTAATTAACTTTATTTGACTTCAGCTGAGAGAAGGCTTGAGTCAAATTCATTTGGCAAGACCCAATATATTGGTATTTTGTGGTCTTGAGCACCCCTAAACCTAAATATTTATGGTTCCCTGACTGGAAAACACTGCCAATCTCAACTTCTTCTCCAGCCAGGACTGGAAGGTATGTAAGCCTCTATAATCCAAAGTGATATTCACAGCACCCACAGCAGCTATGAATATGCTGGTGTAGCTGTGAATCATAAAATGTAACAGACTCTCCATGTAAAAGACAGAACCAAAATGTTTATTCAGATACCAGAAAGTTGAATCCCCAAACCAGAAAGCCAAATCCATCATAGCAACCAAGAAGTTGGTACACATAACCAATGCAGCAAACATTTCCAAACATTCCCTCCATGGGGCCTTCAAAAAGAAGCAGGCCCCCTTAAGCAAAAATGCCCCTCTCTCATTCACAATAGCTGCTCTGCCTCCATGATGCTGACTCCGTTGTTCTAGCTCTTTCTCCTGCCCCTTCCTGTTCCACCCTTTCAACAAGCTCTCCCCCCATGGAATCCATGTGATTACATTTGGCCTATTAAGGGGTAGGGAAGACCTTCAAATTCCCATTATCATTACATTCTCCCCCTCTCCCTATCCCCTTCTTGTTCTCCAAGTACCTTGGAGGTGTTTTTTGGGCTTGACCTCTCGGTTTCGATTAGATCAGAGAGCTAGGAAGTTGTCAAATATTTAGCCTGACACTCTCAGGTTCTCTGGTCCAGCAGTTATGTTGAAGGCCATGGACCTGGGCACAACTTCTGAAGCATGGAGGACAAGGACAGATGCCCCATCCAGAAGTGTAAGCTTGATTCTTTCAATTCTCTTGGTGCTAGGGAATTGGGAAAACTTCAGGTACTTTTTTGTGGGTGTTTTTTGTCTTGTTTTGTTTTGTTTGTTTTTTGAGGTTTACTCCCATATCTTCCTTTATGGAGGAAGGGAATTCTAGCTCCTATGCCTATAAGGGGTCAATCCTTTTTAATTCCCAAAAGTTCACCTTTGGGTTGTCTTTCACAATATTGAGAAAAATTTAGTTTCTCTAAAGAACTTTTAAAAAAAAAGCAAGTGTTCCTTTGCAACACTGTTTGGCCTCAGTATCACTTAGAGGGCCACGAAGTGGAGGACTTTAAAACATAATACTCTCTAGCAGTTAGAATTATACTGTCACCCAGAAGGAAAATGGATAGAAGTTTCCTACTTACTGGCCTTCATCAAGCTCTCTCAGAACACAGTTCTCAGAAAAGACTGTAAGATGCTTGTAGCTAGAACTGTTCCGAAAAGGAAGAATGCGGGACAATTAAATGACCCCGTTCTTATGACTCAATGGGCTTCAGTCCCAGCCCCTCCCCACTCAGCAACTCTTGCTCAGGACCTAGTCGCAGGTCTCACTGAGGCAGCTCCCCAACCTCCCCCAGTTTCCCTTGTTTCCATGCCCCCCTCCTTAGCCACCCCTTTTTTTCCCTTGGTTTCCCTTCCCTTTTCCTCTAGCCCAATACCCCTCATTTACTGCCTCCTTCACTGTCCACATACCCTACCTGCATCACCCACCATGATTCCTCCTCCCAAGGCAAGCCCTATTCAGATTCTGGCCTCAGGGTCTACTCCTACTGCAGTCCCTACAGTATCTCCCACTATGACCCCTTTCCCTCCTCAGATGCCAGTTAACCTTTTCCCTTGCCAGCTGTATCCCCCATCTTGCAGTATAATCCAGTCAGCCAGTCCCTCACAAGAAATGGGATTTCCTATCTCCCTTCCCAAGGCCCCATCCCCACAGAGCCTCCAGGGCTTTTTCCCATAAGGGAAGTGCCTGCCTGCCCAGTGGGACAATTAGAGTGCAAGTTCTCTTCTGCATTTCAGATTTCATTCAAGGTAAAGAGAAACTGGGGGAATACTCTGAAGACCCCAATAAGCTTTACAGACATATCCCTACAATTTGAGCTTTCTTGGGGTGATTTGCATATCCTCTTCTCTGCCTGTTGTTCCACTGAGAAGAGGACAACCTGGGAATAAGTCCCAAAATTTGGGGACCATTTGGCTAGCAGTGACCCCACAAAATACCCAACAGGAATAGCTGCTGTTCCTACTGGTAACCCTGGATGGGATTATGAAAAGAGTGAGGATAGGGGAAAGAGAGACCATGTGGTCCTTTGTGTGCTAGAAGGTCTAAGAACTACATTTCAAAAACAAAGACATTTTCAAAAAGTTGGAGAAATTACTCAGGGAGAAAAGGAAAACCCTGCCCTTTTCCAAGACCAGCTGGTAGAAGCTATTAAGAAGTATATGGGGGTGGCCAGGTAGCACAGTGAGTAAGAGCACCGACCCCAATGTTGGGATGACCTGGGGATCAAATCTGGGCTCAGACACTCAGCACCCACCCAGAAACACCTGGCCGTGTAACCTTGAGCAAGTTACTTAACCCCAATTGCTTTAAAAAAAAAAAAAGTATGTGAATTTAGATCCTGACCTCTATAGAGGGGGCAATAATCCTTAGTATGTATTTTATTAACTAGTCTGCCCCAGATATTAACTAGTCTGCCCCAGGAAACTGAAGAAATTAGCACTGGGACCCCAAACACCTCAGGCCCAATTACCGGAGACAGCCTTTGGGGTTTTTAATAACAGAGCCCTACTTGTAGCAGAGGACAGAGAACAAAGACAAAGAGTCAGAGACAGAGAACATGCTCAACTCTTGGCTGCTGCCATGACCAGGAAAAGACTCAAAGAGTTCCCCTCCAGGGCACCCCCTCAGAGGAAGCCCAATCACTTGGGCAGTGGGAAAACCTGCTTTCAATACCACAAGGAGGGTCACTGGTCCAAGGAGTGCCACTCCAGGTTGCTTCCCTCTCTCCCGCAGAGGGAGCTCCAGGAACCAACGAAGGTGGGACTGTGCCCAACTGACTAGGAAGAACATTGGAGCAAGGACTGTCCCTGAGGCTGGAAAAGTGATGGAGCTGCCCTCCAGGACCCTGTCCTCCAGTTTTCTCAAGACTCAGAATGACAAGGGAACCTGGGGCTTGGCAACATTCCTACTTTTTCCATCTGTCACACTGAGCCCAGGGCAAAATTTGAGAATAAAGGTAAGGTTACCCACTTTATCATGGCTAAATTCTCTGTTTTAACCAATTACTCTGTCTCTATCCTCCCCTTGACCAGTCAGGTCAAGGGTATCTAAAGAGAAACTAAGGCAGGTCTCCAGACATACCCTGCCCTGCCTGCTTGAGGATCTGTTGTTTGAACACTCCTCCCTTATGCTCTCCTCTTATCCTGTCCCCTTGTTGGGAAGGGACCTGATGGTGAAATTGGAAAGTCAGTTTTCTCTAATTAAGCCTCCCAGATCTCCCCATCTTCCCCTGGAAGTGTGGGAGATAGTTAGGCCAATTTTGGGGGATCAGGGAATTTCTGGGTGAGCTACTTCTGCCAACCCAATTTGACTCCTAGATCCTAACACGTTCCCCCATCATCATCTATATCCAATAGTCCAAGACCTGGGAGGGATTGTAACCATTAATTGCTACTCAAGGCCTGGGCTCACTCCCTCTATAGTGGGGCCCCAATCAATTTAAAGCTTTTGAGACTCTAAAAACTTAATTGACCACCACTCCAGCATTAGCTTTACCCAATCTAGAAAAATCTTTCACTCTCTATGTTGGTGAAAGAAGAGGACAGGCTTTGGGAGTCCTAACAGTCTTTAGGACTTGACCCCAGGCCTATTACCTGTTTTTAAAAACCATTAGACTCAGGGTGGCGAGGTGGTGCAGTGAGTAAAGCACCAGCCCCGGAGTCAGGAGGACCCGAATCCGGTTCCAGCCCCAGACACTTAATACCCACAGGAAAAAAACGAACAAACAAACAAACAACTACCATGTTTCCCCGATAATAAGACACTGTCTTATTATTTTTTTTTTAGAAAGAAAAACACCAGAGGGCTTATTTTCAGGGGAGGGCTTATGTTGTCCTGCCTCAGCTCTCCTCTGCGGCACTGCTCTCAATGGCGCCAGCAAGCAAATCACTGGGGAAGAACAGGATGACGCACTCACTGCTGCAGCTCTGATTGGATTCAGCTCAGAGTGTGTGTTTCGGGGGGGG
>NW_027185860.1:12652669-12657399 GCF_028583685.1 Petaurus breviceps papuanus | reverse complement strand
GGATCACCTTCACTACAGTAGCAATCTCAATAGGGCTTATTTTCGGGGGAGGGCTTATTTTAGAGGAATCTTACACAGTAAGGGGAGGGCTTATTTTAGGGATAGGTCTTATTATCGGGGAAACACGGTAGCTGTGTAACCATGGGCAAGTTACTTAACCCCAATTGCCCTCCAAAAAGCAAAAAAAAAACATTAGACTCTGTGTAAGCTACTGCTTTCCATGTGCTACATGAACATGGAGCAATATGAAAAGGAAAGGGATATCTGACAGCAAAATCTCCCCTATCGAACATGCCCTGCTATGTTTTGGCTTTGCCATAGTCATCTTTAATTCCAACCAGGAAAATTGTCTTTTCTTCCAGGGAAATTGTCCTTTCTCTGTACTCCTTTTGTGCCTGTTTGGTTTTTGTTTGCTTAACCTCCTTGCCAGGTTTGTCTTCTCCAGTGTTCGAGGCATCAACTTCCAGACAACTGCTCAGGCTATGTACCCCTTGAACAGGGCCCAGAGAGTCAGGGACAGCTCTAGGTCCTTTTCCAGCAGGAAGCACTTTCAGAAACCGAGACCTTCATCCTTTACCCCAAATAAGTTTGGGTCCCATTTGTTTGAGGGGAGAATGATGGGGGTTAGGCTCTGGGAACCCCCTTGAATCTTCCCACTTGATGAGACATTTGCCTGAGGACATAAACCTTTCATTATCTCTAGGCCCAAATCTCTGTCATTCTTAACCTAACCTAGCCCTCCACTGTCCAGCTACTTCCCACCCTTGATCCTACCAAAATATCTATACCCTTAAACTAGCCTGGCCCTCCACTGTCTGTCATCTCCATGTAGCCTTCAGCTATTTCCCACCCTTAATCCCATTCCTGGAGTCTGACCTTAGACTACTCCCCAAGACCCTCCCCAAACCCTTCTTCTAGACCACTAGATCCGTCCCACAGTCTTTCTGTATATAAGATCCATCTTGCCTCCATGAAGAGGCTGAGATTCAATCTAGAGGAGATTCAATCTGGCCTGCTTGTCAACACAACGTCACAAATACTTAGACTCCTTAAGAGTCTACCCATTATGGTGAATCTTTAACTGTTTGACTTTGACTGAGAGAAGACTTGAAGCAAATTCATTCGACAGGACCTAGCATGTTGGTATTTTGGGGTCTCGAGCACTCCTGACCCCGTAAACTTCAACAGGTCCATGTTACTACTATATAAAGATCATGTTGCTTTTTAAACATAGAATTTACAAGAGATACAACCCATCAGTTTCCAATAGCCCAAGATTATTTTGATTATGAACTGCTGTCATTTGTTCCCTTTCATTTTTAGAAGCTATGGAACACTTTTTTTATTTAATTACAATTCAATTAATATTTTGTTTAAATCTCATGAAAAGGCTTTAGATCACGTTTAACAGAAAAAGTCATCCTCCTTAGTAAAATAGTACAAAGTTAAACTTTGAATGTAGTCAAAAGAGTTGAGTGGGATCAAAAGACATTTTCACCCCAAGAAAAATGTGTTTTCAATCTTTTACAAATTATAATAGCCTCTATAAGGCCTGCAATTATCTCATTAGTTTGTTATTTGCCCTCTGGACCTCAGAATGGTCTGGATTTTTTATCTAATTTTATCACAGTCTGCAGAAAAACTGATTAACCTTTCCTTTGGTAGCTATCAAAACCTCATGCTTTTTCAGTTAAAAATGCATAAACCCTAGGTTTGGGGGAATGAGGAAAAATATATTTGTACATAAAATATATCAGGTTCAAATGGAAAGCATTCAGCCTTGCTAATTAAAAAATCTTACTACCTTGGGCAAGTAATTCTTTGTGCCTCAGTTTCCTCAGTTGTAGAATGAAAAGCATAGACCAAATGGCCTCTGAGGTCGCTTCCAACTTTGAATATATAATTCTATGATGCTATATTATTTGGGAATACTGAACAATGAATGATGATTATTTTAACATATTTTGAAACCTAACTTGACAATAGTTTTATACAACCCTGGTTCATCTGATTCCTACAGTTGGAAATAAGTTCCCCTTATTCTGACTCCCATATCATTTATGCAATCTAACTTGTATTATGGAATATATCTTATTTCCACTGCTAGGTTATAAACTGAGGGCAAAAACAATACTTATGTTTCAGTCTTTACCCTCAAAGTTTGCTAAAAAAAAATGGGTTTAAGAATGAAAAAAGCATGTAGTATGTGTCACAAGCAAGCAAGTCTCTGTCCTCAAAAAGCTTTCCTTCTAATCATAGAGAAAACTCACATGGAGTAGGTCCAGAAGGTTATACAGAGAGCATGAGTGGGGCCAGTGAGAAGTAGACTGACATCTCTTGTTCAGGAATGATGGAAAGGTGGATTTGATTGTGTTTCCTAGTTCCACAACTAGAGGTGTGGAGGGAAAGAGAAAGTTTCAACCAATGGGACCCAGGACCTTTGAACCTCTCAAACTCAGTTACCCCAAATACAAATAAAAAAATGTTCAATCATCTACTGAGGAAAGGAAATAAAAAGCAGAAAAAGAAGGCTGGGACCCAAGGGCAAGCTTACCTAGTTAAGCCCAAATTCTAGTAAGAGCGAGCTGGTCAAGCTGAGTGGAAAGAGGATAGATATTTGCTGGAGTATTTTAGGGGGCAATAGGGACCTAGAACACAACAGGGACAAGGAAACAAAAGCCTAAACCTGAACTTGAATTCTCCACTTTTAAACGGAGGCAGCTCTGCACACCTCCCTGCCAAACAACATCTAGTCAAATGTCACATCCTCTCAGCTCTGTTCTATTGCACATACAGAAGCAAGACCTAAAGCTCCCATACCATTAAGTTGGGAAAGTCAACTTTCTGACTCCATCCCCCTCTACTGCTCTACTATATAATGCAATGCGGTGTAGGGAAATCAAAGTGCAAGTATGCAGTTCACAGTGTTTCAGAGATGATTCTCATCACTGAAAAGCTGAGGAAAATAAAAGAAATGCTTGAAGGAATAACTTTTAGTTACCAAGATTCTGTAGTGTGAATTCCCAGAAATGCCTAAAATTAGCTGGTTCAGAGAATGTTCTTACCTGCCCAGCCTCACTGAGTAGAATCCCCAGAGGCAATGTGTGAGAAAATAGGAGACTGTGCAGCTTTTCCCAGTCTAACCTATAGTGAAAGGAGAAATTAAAAGCTAGGGTGATTTGAATAATACAGTCAGTTGTCCCAAGGAAACTTTTAGGCACTTAAGAAAGATAAATGGGGAGTTCTGGGGATATTTTATTAAATACCAAATAATTAGGGACTATGCCCTCAGATCAGAACATCACTCCGAGGGGTCTAAAGGAGAAAGGATTTCAAGATTTGAGGTCTTATCTTTACATGGAATTAAAAACATGTCCCTGCCATATGAAAATTTCCTAGTACTTGAGAAATTTTTTTTCCTCTTGGCAACCTCCTCCAACTCACATAAGAGAAAAGCAAATCAAAACTACTATGACGTTTTACTTCAAAATACTGTAAGATTGGCAATAATAACAAAGGATGGGACTAATCAATGTTGGAGAGGTTGTGGGAAGATATTCACAGTACATAGTTAGTGGATTTGGGGATTACTATAGCCATTTTGAAAAGCAATTTGGAATAATGCAAATAAAATAACTAAAATATCCCACTCTTTGACCCAGAAATTACACTCATTTGTCTTACACCCCAAAGAAACCACTGACAAGAATAAAGTCCTTATTCACCAAAATATTTAGAGCAGCACTTTTTGTGATAGCAAAGAACTGGAAATAAATTCCATGAATTGGACATGTAGATAAATAAATTTTGATACATGAATGTAATTGAATATTATTGTACTGTAAGAAGTGACAAATATGACGTATACAAAGAGACATGGAAAGATCCACATGAATTGAATGTGAAATGAAGAAGTCAAGAAAACAATATACCCAATGATCACAGCAATGTAAATGAAAAAAAAAACACCACCAAAAAATTGTTACAAAAGTAGTTTTTAATTGTTCAAAAGAAGAGATATGAGAAGACCCCTTTACAGAGGTTGAGAGGTCCACAAATATATATATGTTCAATAGTACATTGCACAGATTTTCAGACTTTTACAATGTCTTTATAAATTATGCTGATTTTTTTAAATTCAATTTTTTTGCCTCCTAAAAAATACTATTTGTTATATTATATGGCCATGGGGGGGAGGGGCAGGAGGGAATAAGGAAGGGTTATAGAAGTACTGAGGAAAACTATGATGATGCAAAAAAATGTGTATATCTTTATCTTAAAAGCTAACCTGAAACATGCTGAATTATGAATTTGGGGGAATCCTAAAAAAAGATAATTGTTTTTGTAAAGTGTTGTGGGAGAAAAAGTTCCCAAATGTAGGATAGATTCTGCTGATGTCATCAAACTAATTTACTTCCTACATTCCATTACAAAATTCTTGTTCACAGAATGCATTCCTAAAATGCCATTCTTTTTTTTTTTTCACTATATGTTCATTACTTCATTAATACTGAGGGACAACTAACCTCTTCCAAGAAGCTTTCTTTTATTAAACAAAATTCATCCTAAAAACTCTTTTTCTACACTATATTACCTTACCATTGACATATTACATCTCACCCCCTTCTCCCTCCTTTTCTCTCTCTGTCTCTGTCTCTCTGTCTCTGTCTCTCTCTCTCTCTCTCTCTCTCTCTGTCTCTCTCTGTCTCTCTGTCTCTCTCTCTCTCTCT
>NW_027185860.1:12614985-12652569 GCF_028583685.1 Petaurus breviceps papuanus | reverse complement strand
TCTCTCTCTCTCTCTCTCTCTCTCTCTCTCTTCCCCCCTAACCCATTTCTTTCCTTCCTCTTTTTCCTTCTCTTCCCTTCTGTCTCTGTCTCTCATTACCCTTTGGGAAATCTCTTTCTAAAAGTAAGTAACAGAACCTTTTCTAGGGAAGGAATTCCTTGTATAAAATTAATATTGGCTATAGAACACCACCTCTACTATAGAAAATATTTAAGATGAAAAAAAATTCAAAAATGCATACCTATAAATGTGATGAGGTTAGGTTCAAGGGGTGCATGAGACCACAAAATACCAACACGCTGGGTCCTGCCAGATGAATTTGACTCATCTTCTCTCAGCCAAAGAAAAGCAAAGTTTATTAGAGATTTGCCTTAGTGGGTAGACTCTTAAGGAGCCTCAGTATCTGTGATGCTTGTATTGGATGAGCCCACCATAATGATCTGACAAAGAGCGGGCCTGTGCTAGAAAATTCTCTGGCTTCTCATGGAGGCAAGATGGGTCTGATACACAGAAAGGTTGTGGGAGGGATCTAGGGGTGGTCTAGAGGAGGAGTTTGGGGAGGGTCTTCATGAGGAGTCAAATGAAGTCAGACTCCAGTAATGAGAGATTAAGGGTGAGAAATAGCTGGAGGCTACCTGGAGATGACAGACAATGGAGGGCTAGACTAGTTTATTAATCCTTGGGAGGATAAAAGGTGGAGGCTAGCTGGACAAAGGAGGGCTAGGCTAGTAACAGAGATTTGGGCCCAGCTATAAGGTAAGGCTTATGGCCTCAGGCAAATGCCTCATCAAAAGGAAAGATTCAATTAGAGTTCAGGGGGTTCCCAGAGTCTGTACCTCATCAAATGCAGATGATATGAAAACTGTCCATTATCCTGATGCGGTACAGACTTTGGGAACCCCCTTGAACTCTCCTTGAATCTTCCCACTTGATCTGGCCTGAAAGGCATAAGGCTTTGGCATAAGCTTTACCCAAAACTCTGTAACCAGTGATTCAGCTAGCCTAGGCCTCCATTTTCTGTTACCTCTGGATTGCCTCTGGCTACTTCCCACCCTTGATCCTATCAAAACCCCTTACTCTTGGTTCCGGCCTCAGATTTCTAGTCACCCCAGCCTACTGGTCACTCCCATCAAGATCCTCCCTGGACACCTCCTCCAGTCTACACAGACCTAGAGCCCCACCCCAAAATAGGAAGCCTACTGAATGCCCCTTCCCCCAATCAGTTCTCACTTATATCCTCCCCCTTCACCCCACTAACTTTCCAGTAGGGCAAGATGGGTTTCTATACCCCAGTACCTGTATATCTTATTTCCCATTTGTATGTAAAAAAAAAAAATTTAATCATTTGTTTTTAAGACTTTGAATTCCAGATTTTTTTTATTTCTTCCCTCCTCACCCACCCCCACTGGGGAGATAAGCAATTCAATATAGATTGTACATGTGTAGTTACCCAAATCATTTCCATAGTAGTTATATTATGAAAGACTATATTTCCCTCCATCCTATCCTGCCACACACTTATTCTATTTTCTCCTTTGACCCTATCCTTTTTCAAAAATGTTTGCCTCTAACTACCCTCTCCCCCAATCTGCCCTCCCTTCTGTCCTCCCCCTCTTATTCCCTACTCCCCTATTTTCCTGTAGGGTAAGATACCCAATTGAGTGTGTATGTTATTCCTTCCTTAGACCAAATTCAGTGAGAATCAGGTTGTCCCATTCCCTTTAACCTATTTGCTCTTCCCCTGCATTGTGACAGTTTTCTCTTGCCTCTTTTATATGAGATAATTTACCCTAATCTATCTCTCCCTTTCTTCTTCTCCCAATACATTCCTCTCTCACTTCTTAATTTTATTTTTTTTTAGATATCATTCCTTCATATTCAACTCGTCCTGTGCCCTTTGTGTATGTATACATGTATACAAATGCCCACACTCATATATATATATATAAATATATATATACATATATATATACACACATACATCCTCCTATACATACATATATGTATAAATATATATTCCCTTCAGCTGTCCTCATACTGAGAAAAATCTTGAGTTACAGTTATCATTTTTCCATGTAGGAATGTAAATATTTCAACTTTAATAAGTTCCTTATGATTTCTTTTTCCTGTTTACCTTCTCATGCTTCTCTTGCTTCTTGTATGTGAAAGTCAAATTTTCTGTTCAGTTCTGTTTTTTCATCAAGAATGCTTGAAAGTCCTCTATTCTACTGAATAACCATAATTTCCCCTGAAATATGATACTCAGGGGTGGCCAGGTAGCACAGCAAGTAAGAGCACCGGCTCCAGTGTCGGAATGACCTGGGGATCGAATCCAGGCTCAGACACTTATTACCCACCCAGAAACACCTGGCCGTGTAACCTTGAGCAAGTTATTTAACACCAATTGCTTAAAAAAAAAAAAGAAAAAAAAGAAATATGATACTCAGTTTTGCTAGGGAGGTGATTCATGGTTTCAGTCCTAGCTATTTTGACCTCTGGAATATCATTCCAAGCCCTTGATCCCTTAATGTAGAAGCTGCTAGGTCTTGTGTTATCCTAATTGTGTTTCCACAATACTCAAATTGTTAATTCCTGAATGCTTGCATTATTTTCTCCTTCACCTGGGAACTCTGGAATTTGGCTATAATATTCCCATGAGTTTGATTTTTGGGATCTTTTTCAAGAAGTGATCAGTGGATTCCTTCCATTTCCATTTTGCCCTCTGTTTCTAGAATATCAGAGCAATTTTGCTTAATAATTTTTTTTAATTTTCTGGTTTATATCTTTCATTTCCACAAGATTTTGAGTAACAAATTTTCTCCCCATTTTCTCCTATAAATCACCCCAAAACAGCAATCCCACTGAATATCCCCTTCCCAATCTACTCTCTCTCATATCTTCCCCCAACCCCTTTCTGACATTCCAGTAGGGCATGGTGGATTTCTATGCCCCAGTGTCTGTATATCTTATTTCCCAGTTACATGTAAAATAATAATAATTACATATATATATATTAAACATTTGATTTTAAAACTTTGAATTCCAGATTCTTTCCCTTCCTCCTTCATTTCCCACCCTTACTGGGAAGATAAACAATTCAATATAGGTTGTACATGTACAACCATTTCCATAGTGGATATATTGCCAAAGACTGACTATATTTCCCCCCATCCTATCCCACTCCCCACTAATACTATTCTCTGCTTTGTTCCTATCCCTTTTCAAAAGTGGGTGCTACCAACTTCCCTCCCCCCCCCAGCCTGCCTTCCCTTCCATTATCTCCCC
The DNA here is from genome assembly GCF_028583685.1 of Petaurus breviceps papuanus. Taxonomy (NCBI): domain Eukaryota; kingdom Metazoa; phylum Chordata; class Mammalia; order Diprotodontia; family Petauridae; genus Petaurus; species Petaurus breviceps. The sequence continues at coordinate 12,649,284 of NW_027185860.1, read as the reverse complement.
TCTCATCCCCTTCCCTTCTACTCTCCTGTTGTAATGCGAATGTAAATTTTAAAGATCTTCCCTGCCCCTAGGCTAAAGTGCACCAGAAGCCTGGGGAGGGAGGCTTGTTTTTCAGAAGATACTTTTTGATTGGCCAGTGGGTCAATAAGGTTGTTACATTCTCTGAGCCAGGAGAAGGCTATATAAGCCCTGATGTGTAGCTTTGTTTTGGGACTCACTTTGAGAAGTGTTCTGTGATTTGATCTGAATTCTGGGAAGCTGATGTTGAGAGTCCCCCGGCTTTGAAAAACCCAGAATGTGGAAACCCAGATGTTGACTGGGTATGGATGTAATGGTTGGACAGTTTGAAAATCTGTCTACTTGATGTTTCTGTCTTGATAATTATGCCTGTATACTTTGAGGTTCAGGGTGCTGACCTTTTCTCCTGAACAAGGTAAACGATATATGTCTGACTGATTAAAGTAAGCTTGTTAACCCATTTTGAGTTGCTTTCCTTTAACAAAGCAGATCCAAGAACCTGTGGTAGCTGCAAACCCTGAGGACGCTTGGGGTGCTTGCTGCTACACCTGTAGAGTGAGATACCCAGTTTAGTGAGTTTGTCATTCCCTCCCCAAGACAAATTCAATGAGAATAAGGCTGACTCATGCCATTTTGCATTCCTGTTCTTTGCCTCTATTGTAACCATTTTCCTTTGCCTCTTCTATATGAGACAGTTTGCCCCATTCTGTCTCTCCCCATCTCCTCTCATTATATTTCTCTCTCACCTCTTAATCTCACCTTTTAAGTATTATCCCTTCCTATTAAATTAGTCCTGTGCCCTCTGTCTGTGTATACCTCTACACATATATACACACACTCACATATGTATTCATACGCCCATATACCTTTCTATATAGACATATATATGTATGTATACACACACACACACACTTACACATATACACACACACACACACATTTCTATTCCCTTCAACTATTCTCATACTGAGAAAAGTTTCATAAGTTACAATTATCATTTTTCCATGTAGGAATATAAGTAGTTCAACTTTGATAAGTTCCTTATGATTTCTTTTCCCTGTTTACCTTCTCATGCATCTCTTGCTTCTTGTATCTGAATGTCAAATTTTCTATTCAACTCTGTTTTTTTCATCAAGAATGCTTGAAAGTCCTCTATTCCAGTGAATGACCATATTTTCCCCTGAATTTTTTGCTGGATAAGTGATTTTGTTTATTAATCCTAGTTCCTTTGACCTCCAGAATATCATATTCCAAGCCCTTTGATCCCTCAGTGTAGAAGCTGCCAGATCCTGTGTTATCTTGATTGTGTTTCCACAATATTGAAATTGTTTCTTCCTGGCTGCTTGTAATATTTTCTCCTTGATCTGGGAATTCTGGAGCCTGGCTATAATATTTCTAAGAGTTTTCTTTTTGGGATCTTTTTCAGGAGGTGATTGGCGGATTCTTTCAACCTCCATATTGCCCTCTGGTTCTAAAACGTCAGGGCAATTTTCCTTGAGAATTTATTGAAGCATGATTTCTAGGTTCTTCTTTTTGATTATGGCTTTCAGGTAGTCCAATATCTTTTAAATTATCTCTCCTGGATCTATTTTCCAGGTCAGTGGTTTTCCCAAGGAGATATTTCACATTGCCTTCTATTTTTTCTTTTGTTTGAATCTGTTTAATAGTATCTTGATTTCTCATGAAGTCACTAGCTTCCATTTGCTCCAATCCAATTCTGAAGGAATGATTCTCTTCAGTGAACTTTTGACATTCTTTCTCCATCTGGCAAATTTGGCTTTTTTTAAGGCATTCTTCTCCTCATTGCCTTTTTGAGTCTCTTTTGCCATCTGAGTTAGTCTATTTTTTAAGGTATTATTTTCTTCAGTCTTACTTGATTGTCAAAATCCTTCTTGAGCTCCTCTATAGTTCTAGACCCTAAAGAGTTCCCTATGGCCAACAATATTCAATTAAGATGGAGGCCTGAGAGGGACTGCAACCATTAGTTACTACTTACTCCATCTAGGGTGGGGCCTTGACAACTAAGGTGCCTCCCCTACCCCAGGACATTAAAGCTTTTGAGACTTTGAAAACTAAATTGAACATCACTCCATCATTAGCTCTACCTAATGTAGGAAAACCTTTCATTCTGTATATGTTGATGAAAAGAAAAGACAGGTTTTAGAAATCCTAACACAGTCCTTAGGACCTGACCACAAGCTGGTTGCCTATTTTTCACTAGCTTGTACAGTCATTCTGAGGAAACTTCCAAACTTACACTTGGCCAGCCCCTGGAAATTGGAAGCTGGAAGTCCCAATATCCCTGCACCTCAACAGTTGTACAGTAGAGTTAAACCTGGAGTTAGAAAAATTTAAAATTCAAAGAAATCATCAGACACTAGATCTGTGACACTAGGTATACTACTTAACCTCTGTCTGCCTTAGTTTTCTAATCTTTAGAATGGGGATTATAATTATCTCACAAGATTGTTGTGAAGATTTAATGAGACAATATTTGTAAAGTGGCACATAAAATGTATTTATTATTGTTATTATATTATAAAATGCCTGCATTTTTATCAGGATGTGTTTCTACTCTAAGAAGTAAGATCTTACTGAGATAACTTATCAGAAAGTCCAGAAAAGCATTTCTTTGGATTGATAGAACCTGGTTTGTTGGTGGGGGTGGGGGTGGGGTAGGGGTGGGGGATGAAGAACATGCAGGGTGGGGAAGTAAGGTATAAGAAAGTTACTGGAGTTTGTTAAATAGGGAGAAAAGGATGTCATTTTGGCAATGTAAAGTATGGACTAGAGTGGGCAGAGATGAAGCAGAGAGAATGGATGCTATTGAAATATTCCAGCTAAGAGGCAATGAGGGTCTGAACTAAAGTGGTGACTGTGTTTCTATATAGAAGGGGTCAGATGGCCATAGAAAAGGCAGGATGTGACCACTGGTTTGGATATGTGAGGTGAGGAGAGTGAGTTGAAAACAATGAATTTTGAATTTGGGAGCCTAGAAAAGTGGTGGTGCTTTTGATAGAATTAAAAAAGTTTATAAAAAGGGTAGGTTTGAGAGAAATTTCCATTTTGGAAATGTTGCATTCTTTCTTTTCCTGAGTTACATTTTTTTGAATTGTATTTTATTTTGTTAACTATTTCCCAATTAAATAGAATAACTCATTGGCCATAATTTTGTTCTCAGTTCCATCAATTTAGTGTCCCAGTGAGTTTAGACACCTTTCTCTGTCAATTTGGCTAAGGAAGAATAAAAACATGTAAGCTGGTAGCATGAAGGGATGGTAGTCTTAAGTTTTGTTTTTATTTTTGCATTAATTTTATTTAGCATGGAAGAGATTTGGTCATATTTGCAAGCAGAAAGGAAGTTGATAATGGCGGGAAATTATCTATTTTACACAATGTCCTGGAAAGGTTCCTATGGTATTTTTGTGTGCATATAATTATGTACTCACCAGAATTTTCCTGGTCCTTGAAGTTTATCTGATCTTTTTTAAAACCCTTTCTCAACAGTGAGTACAATGCTTCATACTCGGTTACTGTGTCAATGACAAATCAAAGGAACAAATTCTAAACTGGGCTTTGAGAAAGAATAAAGTAAATTTCACATGTTCTATACTTTATAACAAATTACATCATTTCACCTATTCATCAGTGAACATATCTATAAGGCTTTCCAATTAACCTCATTCCTTTAGTTTCTTCCTATTAAAAAAGCATTTCTTGTTAAATAACACTCAGGAGTCATAGACACTGTTTTAAAACACTAAAGGGAATGACTATTAACATTATTATATAGGGTACTGGGTATGGCTTGTGTATCCTTGTTTAAGGATGATTTATTTTTAATGCTTTCCACCCCATTAAAAGATTCCTTTAAAAAGACTATTTGTATTCTTATTTAGCTTTAATATTTTTTTTAAAAAATCATTCAAATGCATAAAGATCTTTTTTTTAAAAGCAATCAGGGTTAAGTAACTTGCTCAAGGTTACACGGCCAGTTATTTCTGGGTGTGGTGCTAAGTATCTGAGCCTGGATTTGATCCCCAGGTCATCCCAACACTGGAGCCTGTGCTCTTACTCGCTGAGCCACCTGGCCACCCCTAAATGCATAAAGATCTTAAGAAATGTATTGCTCATGTAGCTTCTGTAAGTCATCTCTGGAATCTTGAAAAGCCCTCTCCAAGGAAGACTTTGATTCCTACCTGGAGATAGAAGGGGTACTACTTATATTTTAAGCTTTGTTTCCTTCCCACTAAATTCTAGCTAAACAAAATCCTGTCCCAAATACAATAGTAAATAAGTAGATAAAATGAATCAGAAGTTACATACATTAGAATATATCCTATTGTTAAAAGTCCCAAGGGAAAATTCTCAAGGAGGCAAGCTAGAAATAAAAAATATGTTGAGGCATATGTCATCTACCGTACATTTTCTTACATATTTCTCCCAATAGAGGCTCTGGAGCCACGTTTTCAAAACACCTCTGTTTTCCAAAACTCTCATACAAGTATCAAGAATGGAGTCATTAGGGGCGGCCAGGTAGCACAGCAAGTAAGAGCACCGGCTCCAGTGTTGAGAAGACCTGGAGATCGAACCCCGGGCTCAGACACTTAGCACCCACCCAGAAACACCTGGCCATGTAACCTTGAGCAAGTTACTTAACCCCAATTGCTTAGGGGCGGCCAGGTGGCTCAGCGAGTAAGAACACCGGCTCCAGTGTCGGGATGACCTGGATCAAATCTGGGCTCAGATATTCAGCACCACACCCAGAAATAACTGGCGGTGTAACCTTGAGCAAGTTACTTAACCCCAATTGCTTTAAAAAAAAAAAAAAGAATGGAGTCATCCTCCTTTCCACAAATGAGAAGAGCTTTATGTAGAAATCATTTGTTTCCAATAAGAAATGATGTTTATCTCATATTTCTGTGGCACTTTTAAGATTTCCAAAATACTTTCCTAGCAACAATCTTTATTCAACAATCATGCCAAGTATTTTTATCCCTATTTTAGCAATCACAAAACTGAACAAGAATTTACAGACCTGTACTTCAATGCAGTGACATAAATCCTTTACTTCAGTCCATTAATCCTTACAGAATATTAAAATGCTCCTCAAAATCCTTGCCACTCTATAGTAAGAATTAAGGCATTAAGGGAAAAGTAATTATATCATCACAGTCTTCTATAATGATGCCTCATCATGTTATAGAAGTGACCCTGAATCCTCAAAGGTTATTTTAGAGAAATATAAGCTTTTGCAGATTCTATTATGTTAGGAAGCTAGCTTATTTTAGAAAAGCACATCACTAGTAGGTTGGCCACCTGGTAATTTTGTGTGAGTGTGTATGTGTGTGTGTGTTTGAGAAGAATAGTGAACAATGAAACAAAAAAGGAAATTTAAATGACCCTTAATCAATCAAGAAAGCATTTATTAAGCATTTACTATGTTCCAGGTATTGTGCCAAGCACTGGAAATGCAAAGAAAAATATCCTTGCTTTCAAGGAGTTTGCATTCTAATGGGTACATCACATATATTTGAATAAATCAACACAAGATTTAGAGAAGAAAGGTCACATTTGAGGGAAAGGTATCAGCATCTATGGAAGTAAAGAAACTCCTGTTGTAGATGGTATTTAATCTGAATTCTTGAAGAGTCAAATTATTTATTTTAGTTTTTTAAAAATTAATTAATTTATTTACTTTTAGTTTACAACATTCAGTTCCACAATCCCTTGAGTTTCAAATTTTCTCCCTCTCCCTCTCCTTCCCTGCACCATGGTGGCATACAGTCAAATATGGGATCTACAAATACCTTCATATTAAACATTAGTCAGGTTGTAAAGAAGAATTGTAACCAATGGAATGAACAATGGGAAAGAGGAAACAAAACAAAACAAGAAAAAGAAAGAGAGTAAGTAGTTTGATTCAATCTGTATCCAAACGCTATCATTCTTTCTCTGGATGTGGACATCTCTTTCCATTATGAGTCTTTTGGAGTTGTCTTATAACCTTACATTGCTGAGAAGAGCCCAGTCTATCAAAGTTAGTCATCACACATACATTGTGTCTGTAATTGTGTACAAATTTCTCATGGTTCTGCTCTTCTCACTCTACATCAGTTTATATAAATTTTGGAATTTATTAACCCTTAAATAAAGGTTATTATAAAGTCTGTCTGCTCCTCATTTCTTATAGCAAAATAGTATTCCATTACATTAATATACCACAACTTGTTCAGTCTTTCTATAGTTGATGGGCATCCCCTTGATTTAAAATTCTCTGCCACCACAAAAAGAGTGGCTATATTTTTGTACATACTGGTCCTTTTCCCACTTCTATGATCTCTTTGGGATACAGCCCTAGAAGTAGTGTTGCTGGGTCGAAAGGTATGCACAATTTTATAACCCTTTGGGCATCGTTCCCAATTACTCTTCAGAATGGCTGTCTCAGTTCACAGCTCCACAAACAATGCGTTAGTGTTCCAATTTTCCCACATCTTCTCCAACATTTATCATTTTCCTGTTTTGTCTGATAGGTATGAGGTGCTACCTCAGAGTTGTTTTGATTTGCATTTCTGTAATCAATAGTGATTTCGAGCATTTTTTCCTATGTTTATAGATATCTTTAATTTCTTCCTCTGAGAACTGCCTGTTCATATCCTTTGACCATTTATCAATTGGGGAATGACTTGTATTCTTATAGAAATTTGACTCAATTCTTTGCATATTTAAGAAATGAGGTCTTTATCAGAGATACTGGTTGTAAAAATTCTTCCCCAATTTTCCACTTCCCTCTTAATCTTGGTTACATTGGCTTTATTTGTACAGAAACTTTTCAATTTAATGTAATCAAAATTATCCATTTTGCATTTTATAATGCTCTCTAACTCTTGTTTGGTCATAAAATCTTCTCTTCTCCATAAACCTGACAGGTAAAGTATTCCTTGTTCTCCCAGATTTCTAACAGTATCAGCCTTTATACTTAGATCATGTACCCATTTAGACTTGATTTTGGTATGTGGTATCTGATATTGGTGTATGCCCAGTTTTTGCCATACCATATTACAATTTTCTGAGCAGTTTTTGTCAAGTAGTGAATTCTTATCCCAAAAACTGGGGTCTTTGAGTTTATCAAAAAGTAGATTACTATAGTCATTGAATGCTGAGTCTCTTGTACCCAATCTATTCCATTGATCCACTACTCTGTTCTTCAACCAATACCAAGTAGTTTTGATGACTGCTGCTTTATAATACAGATTAAAATTTGGTATGGCTAGGCCACCTTCCCTAGCATTTCTTTTCATTAATTCCCTCGATATTCTGGACCTTTTGTTCTTCCAAATGAATTTTGTTACTATTTTTTCTAGCTCTATAAAGTTTTTTTGGTAGATTGATTGGTATGGCACAAAATATGTAATTTAATTTGGGTAAAATTGTCATTTTTATTATATTTAACTCGACCTAATGATGAGCAACTGATGTTTTTTTTTTTTCCAGTTATTTAGATCTGACTTCATTTGTGTGAAAAGTGTTTTATAACTGTGTTCATGTAGGTCCTGGGTTTGTTTTGGCAGGTACATTCCCAAATATTTTATAATGTCTACAGTAACTTTAAATGGGATTTATCTTTCTATCTCTTGCTGTTGGGTTTCTTTAGAAATATGTAGGAATGTGTAATGCCATGCATAAGCAGCTTTCCAGAAGAATTCTACTGTGAACAGCTTTTAAGGTTCTGATTACACAGGATAGTGAACTTTCTATTTATTTCATAACAAATCAAAGCAAAACATTCACAGAAAATAAAGGTACATCATTCGCAATATTTCAACTTATCACAGAAAATGATAATATAGTATTCACAACAGTTTATCATTAAAATGGCCACATGGTTTTCAACAAAGTGGTCACAATATTTAGAACAAAAAACAATCATCTCAAAGTACAATATTCATAGTCTTCCACTCATGGGGCACACTAGGTTAACTCAATCAGTCACTTATTCAAAGTCTTCCACTCATGGGGCAACTAAGTTAACTCAATCAGTCACTTATCTATCAATTATTAAGTATCATTAATACACAAACCCTCCACCCCTAGATCACTAGTAAACTACAATTTTATCATTACTCAGTACCCAGGGAGAGGTCTTTTCATCTTGATTTGGGGCTTGTTCTCAGATTCCCTGGATCCGCTTACATGGTCCCAGATTCTACCTGGATTTACCAGACTGTCACCTGGGTTCAATGGCAGACACCTCCCAGTTCCTTGTCCAGCTCTCTGGGTAGGTCCTGCACCACATTGAAGTTCACAGGGTGCAGTCCATCTCAAATCCTTCACAATTTCTGCTCCCAGGAATTCAAGGCTTCACCAAGCTACAAACAGACAAAGTCCCTGCATCCAGGTCATGCTTCCTCATTCTTCTGCAGCAACTTCAAAAAAATCAGAATAGTTTTATCCAGCCTGGGAAAAGGGTGGGGGGGGTGGGGTGGAGGAGAGAGGCTCCTGGGTTCCTGACTCCTGGCTCCTAAGCTCCTGGGCTCCTGGCTCTTGGGCTCCTGGGCTCCTGTTCAGAAGAAGCTCCACCACCCCAAGTTCTCATGAAATTCTGGCTCAGTTCTTGATTCTCTCTTCTGTAGCTGCTCTGCCACCAGATGCTGGTCTTAAGAAATTCTGACTGTGCCTCTCTGGGGGTTTCTTATATACACAGCATTAGCTACTTCCTTTTGCAGACAACCCCTTCCTGTTAGGTCAGGAACAGGGGGTTCATACTTTCTGTATTTTTCACAGAGGCTTGATCAGTTACCAAGTGCTAAGTTCCTGCTTCCTTGCCAATACAAAAAAGGATCTTCAAATTACCATTAAAGAATGTCAAGGATTTATGTGGGTTTATTTTATATCCTGCAACTTTGCCAAATTTATTTATTATCTCAAGTAGTTTTTTACTTGATTCTCTAGGATTCTCTAAGTATATCATCTGCAAAGATTGATACCTTAGTCTTTTCTTTGCCTAATTTGATTTCTTCAATTTCTTTTTCTTTTCTTATTGCTACAGCTAACATTTCTAGTGCCAAATTGAATAAGAGGGGTGATAATAGACATCCTTGTTTCACCCCTGATCTTATTGGAAATGCTTCTAGCTTATCCCCATTACATATAATACTTGCTGATGGTTTTAGAGAGATGTTACTTATTATTTTAAGGAAGACTCCATTTATTTCTCTACTTTCTAGTGTTTTTAATAGAAATGGGTATTGTATTTTGTCAAAAGCCTTTTCTGTATATATTGAGATAATCATATGGTTTCTGCTAGATTTGTTATTGATATGATCAATTATAGTTTTCCTAATATTGAACACATCCTTGCATAACTGGGATAAATCCTACCTAATAAAAGTGTATTATTTTCTTGATAAGTTGCTGTAGTCTTTTTACTAATATGTTATTTAAAATTTATGCATCTATATTCATGATGGAAATTGGTCTATGATTTTCTTTCTCCATTTTGTCTCTTCCTGATTTAGGTATCAGTACCATATTCGTGTCATAAAAAGGAGTTGGTAGGACTCCTTTTTCCACAATTTTCCCAAGTAGCTTGTAAAGTATTGAAATCATTTGTTCTTTAAATGTTTGATAGAATTTGCTAGTAAATCCATCTGGCACTGGAGATTTTTTTCCTAGGGAGTTCATTGATGGCTTGTTCAATTTCTTTTTCTGAGATGCAGTTAGTTGAGTAATTTGCTTCCTCTTCAGTTAATCTGGGCAACTTATATTTTTGTAAATATTCATCCATTTCACTAAGACTGTCAAATATATGTGCATACAATTTGGCAAAATAATTCCTAATTATTGTTTTAATTTCCTCTCCATTGGAGGTAGATTCAACCTTTTCATTTTTGATACTCATAATTTGGTTTTCTTCTTTCTTTTTTTATCACATTGAGTAAAGGTCTATCAATTTTATTGTTTTTTTTTTCATATAACCAGCTCTTAGTTTTATTTATTTATTCAATAGTTTTCTTAATTTCAATTTTATTAATCTATCCTTTGGTTTTCCTTATTTCTAATTTAGTATTTAATTGGGGATTTTCAATTTGTTCTTTTTATAGCTTTCTCAGTTGCATTCCCAATTTATTGACCTCCATTTACTATATTTTACTCATGTATGCATTCTGGGATATAAAACTTCCCCTAAGAATTGCTTTTGCTGCATCCCACAAGTTTTGGTATGTTGTCTCATTATGGTCATCCTCTCGAATGAAGTTATTGATTGTTTCTATAATTTCCTGTTTGACCCACTCATTCTTTAGGATTGAATTGTTTAGTTTCCAATTAGTTTTTAGTCCATCTTTCCATGGGCTTTATTACATATAATTGCATCATGATCTGAGAAGTATGCATTTAATATTTCTGCTTTTCTGCACTGAATTGTGAAGTTTTTATGCCTTAGTACATGGTTGATTTTTGTATATGTGCCATGTACCGCTGAGAAGAAGGTATATTCTTTTTTATTCCCATTCAATTTTCTCCAGAGATCTATTATATCTAGACTCTCTAAAATTCTATTCACCTCCTTAACTCCTTTCTTGTTTATTTTGAGTTAGATTTATCAAGAGTTCAGAAAGCAGGAGATTAAGGTCCCCCACTAGTATAATTTTGCTGTCTATTTCTTCCTCTAATTCCCTTAACTTCTCCTTTAGGAATTTGGATGCTATACCACTTGGTGCATATATGTTAAGTAATAACATTGCTTCACTCTCAATGGTGCCTTTTTGCAGGATATAGTTTCCTTCCTTATCTCTTTTAATTAGATCTATTTCTGCTTTTGCTTTATCTGAGGTGAGGATTACTACCCCTGCTTTTTTTACTTTAGCTGAAGCATAATATATTCTACTCCAGCCTTTTACCTTTACCTTGTGCATATCTCCTTGTTTTAAATGTGTTTCATGTAGACAGTATATTGTAGGATTATGGTTTTTAATCCATTCTGCTGTCTACCTCTGTTTTATGGGAGAGTTCATCCCATTCACATTCACAGTTATGATTACTCTCTGTGTCTTTCCATCCTATTCCCTCCCCTGTTTATGTTTTTTTTCTTCCTTCTCCCTTCTCCTCCTTAAGATTTTTCCTTTAGACCACTGCCTCCCTTAGTATTCTCTCCCTGTGCACCTCCCTCCCTTTACCTACCCTTCCCCCTTACTACTGTTTCCCTCCCTTTTAACCAACCCCCCATTTTCCCCCTTTACCCCTCCTAGTGCCTATAGGGCACAAAAGATAATTATTCTTAACAGAGTATGTTATTTCCTCCTTGAACCCAAACCAATGAGAGTAAATTTCATATAGTGATTCTCTCCCTCCATCCTTTCTTTCCACTATGATGATTTTTTGTATCTTTTCACATTTGAATCCTAAACATAACTGATTATGTTGATCCTTTCTTGAACCAGAACCAATGTGAATAAAATTCATATGATGTTCATCTCCCTCCTTTCTTTCCCTCCACTATAGCATGTTTTTATGCTGCTTTGTGTGGCATAATTTACCCTTTCCTTCCTCCTCCTTTTCTTTTCTCCCATTACAGTCCCTTTGTACCACTTAATAAGGTTTTTTATCATCAGATTAGTTCATTTATATCCATACTCTCTATCTATGTATATCCCTTTTAAATGTCATGATAATTATATAAATCTGAATATTGACAGGTATCAGCTTCCCATATAGGGATGTAAAACTCTTTGTGTGGGGGTGGGGGGGGAGGGTGTTTTCCTTGTTCACCTTTTTGTGTCTCTCTTGATTCTTGTATTTGGAGATCAAATTTTCCATTGAGCTCTAACTTTGTCATCAGGAAAGCCTGGAAGTCCCTTATTTCATTGAATGACCATCTCCTTGCCTAAAAGAGTATGCTCAGTTTTGCTGGGTAGTTGATCTTTGGTTGCAGTCCAAGCTTTTTGCCTTACAAAATAGCATATTCCAGTCCTTCTTATCTTTTAATGTAAAAGCTGCTAGGTCCTGTGTGATCCTGACTGTAGTTCCATGATATTTGAATTGTTTTTTTCTGGCTGCTTGCAGTATTTTCTCCTTAGCCTTATAATTCTGGAATTTGGTACTATATTTCTTGAAGTTTTCCATTTGAAATCTCTTCCAGGAGGAGTCCGGTGAACTCTTTCAATAACTATTTTATCCTCTTTCTCGGACCTCAGGGCAGTTTTCTTTGACAGTCTCTTAGAGGATGTTGTCCAGGATGATTTTTTCATCATGGCTTTTGGGTAGAACAATAATTCTTAGGTTAGCTCTCCTGGATCTGTTCTCCAGGTCAGTTTTTTTTCCAGTGAGATATTTTACACTTTCTTCTAATTTTTCAATCTTTATGTTTTCTTTGACTGATTCTTGATGCATCATAGAGTCCTTAGCTTCAATTTGACTGATTCTGATTTTTAGTGAATTATTTTCCTCAGTTAGTTTTTGTAGCTCCTTTTTTTCAGGAGGCATTTACTCCAGTTAGATTTTGAATCTCCTGGCCCAGTTCACAAACTTTACTTTTGAGGGGTTTGTTTTCTTCAGTGAGATTTTTTTTTCCCATTCTGGCCAATGTAATTTTAAAAGAAGTGATCAATTTATCATCTACCTCTCTAATTTGGCTTTTAAAATCTTTTTTGATCTCTTCTAAGAATGCTTTTTGAGCTTGAGACCAGTTTATATTTCCTTCTGTTGTCTCAGCTGTGGACATAGAGTCTATGGTGTCTCCTGAAAATGATTCTTCTTGTTCACAATAAAAGGATTTAATTGTCTTTGGTATTCCCTTTGCAAGTTGCCTCTTTGCCATTGTGATTGCCTATTTCTTGGCTTTTAAAGTGGATTTCTGCTTCTGGGATATACAGGGCTCTGGGCCACACTTCTCAAGCTGGGAGCTAGGGGTCTGGTTGTTGACTTTGTGTGCTGTAGCCTCTGGATGTCTAGACTGAGGCCAAGGCCAGTATTTTCAGTGTTTTCCCTGGGTTACCCTGAGACTTACAGAGTAACATGTCGGGGAGGGGTGTTCTGGCCACTTCAGGTTTGTGGTTCTGTGCCCCTGGGCTACAGCTCAGGCAGGCTCAGCAGCTGGTGCCCTGTAGTGCTGGTGTCTGCAGATTCCTCTGGCTAATGTACACCTGGGCTTCTGTTGTTAGTGCTTGGTGGCTCCACCCCCCTGGGCTTTGGGATCTCCTGCTGGTCAGCTGAGATGGGGCTTGTTGCGATGCCTCCCACCTTTCACTTCAGGCTTGGCACATCCTCAGTCACTCTCTTCCTCTAGGACTCCTAAACCTGCAGCTGGTTTCACTGTTTCAGTTTTTTCATTGAATGGAGCAATAATCTCTGGGTTTTCAGGGTCAGGGAGGGGGATTAGAGCAGCTAGGGTTTACTCCTCCATCTTGGCCCCTGGAAGTTCAGGTAGGTGATTTTTAAACATCCAGGCTATGGGCTGATGGCCCTCAGGAGAAGCAGCTGTCAGTGCCATGGGCCCTACACTTTCTCTTACCCAGCTCCAATCCATCTACCCTCCCACGGTGAGAGGTCTGGGAATGACACTTGTGATGGGTGAATTCATTGTCCAGGGCTAGCTCTTACTCTGCTATGGTCTGTTCTCAGGTTTGCACTGGTGCAGCCCCCGTGTGTTCTGTGCTCCCCCTGCCCAGTCCTATGTGTGCACTTTCCTGGACTGGGAATCTGCCACAATCCATCTCCCAATGGATTCTGTCACTCTAAAATCCATTCAGATTCACTTTTTAGAGGTTTCTGATAGAATTCATGGAGAAGATAAGGTGAGCTTCTGTATTCACTCTGCCATCTTGGCTCTGCCCTGAGAGTGAAATTCTAAGAGACAAAGGTGAGGGGAGATAGCATTGCAGGAATGGGGAAATCACTCACCCATGTTGTACCATAATGTGTTAGTAATAGTAAATAATGTGAAAGACAATCAACAGAGGGACAGATGGTGGTTATGAGGTAGAGTATCAAGTCTCATGGGAAACTACTGCCAGATCTTCAAAATCAGTGTCTGAGTCTGGGATCAGAAAAGGACTTCATTCTTCCTCATGAGAAAGGGCATAGCCTGTGTCGTTCAAGGGATATCAGCTAGGGAGTGAAAATTGTGGAAGCTTGCAAATTTCTGTTATCCTAATCCTAACCCAGCCCATTCCTCTCCGGTCTCACCATTGGTTGGTGAGGTAGGCTCACAATCTCAAACTAATCGGCTGCAAAGCAATCTCAGTCCTTGTAGCAGCAAGCACCCCAAGCGTCCTCAGGGTTTGCTGCCACCACAGGTTCTTGGATCTGCTTTGATAAAGGAAAGCAACTCAAAATGGGTTAACAAGTTAATCAGTCAAACATATATCGTTTACCTTGTTCAGGGGAAAAAGGTCAGCACCCCGAACTTCAAAGTATACAGGCAGAATTATCAAGACAGAAACAGATCAAGTAGACAGCTTTCCAAACTGTCCAGCCATTGCATCCATACCAAATCAACATCTGGGTTTTTCAAAGCCGGGGTGGCTCTGGACAACGGCTTCCCAGAATCCATATCAAATCACAGAACACTTCTCAAAGTGAGCCCCCAAAACAAAGCTACACATCAGGGCTTATATAGCCTTCTCCTGGCTCAGAGAATGTAACAACCTTCTGGACCCACTGGCCAATCAAGAAGTATCTACTGAAAAACAAGCCTCCCACCCCAGGCTCCAGGTGCACTTTAGCCTAAGGGCAGGGAAGATCTTTAAATTTGCATTTCCATTACAGTCCTTCACTACCATAATTATTCCTGAGTTAGTATCCTGTCAGAGGACAGTGCTTTCCAGTCCCTCACTGAGATTTGGAATTTTGGAGACAGCCAATGAGAGTTACAGATGACAATCCTTTATTATCATAAATATTCATTTGACTCTTCTACCCAATCAGAATGAAACATCCCTCTATCCCTTACTTGTGCACATCTACACACCAAATTTGGGGAGGCAACCAATGAAAAGAAGGCTAGTGCTATTTCCTTTAAGTTTCATTACCTTATTCCTGGGCCTGTGGAAACTTAACCCTTTGCTATCTCTCACAGGATCTTGAAGGATGATGAGGTTTTCCCAATGATAGTCTTCCAATTGTACATGGCCGTAGGTAAACCTACCTCTGAAAACCTAAAAATCTTTATCATGCAATTCAGAGGCAGGTGGAAGTTGTAAGGTGGCTACTACATTTTACTAGGAAGAGACTTTGACAAAAAACAAATTTAAACTATGTCAGCAAGGAATTTTATAATTAAAAAAAAAGATGGGACTAGTCATATAGTAACACAACAGGGACAACAGGTGAGTAGCCTTGTTGTCAAGAGGAAGTAAAGAAGGTCTGTATTGTGTTTGGCCCTGTGACAAATTTAGAATAGGTCATAATCAAGTTACATAAAATGGACAAACATGGATAGATTGCAATTTACTTCATTAGAATGAACTCACAAACTGATAAAATTAGATATCTTAATATTTCAGTAATCATACCACCCTCTACTAAAGTCCTTCTCTTTACTCATCACTTTTGGTGATGAGTGGGTGATCCTGAATTTTGGAAGGTTATACCAGAAAGTACAAACTCCTCCAGTTCCTAGGAAACTAGAAAAGTACAATTTCAGGGCTGTTGAAGTGTCTGGCGTCTTAAATACCATGCTAGCTATGGATACCTATGGTTTCACCTCATACCAGAAAGCTGACAAACATAAAAGATAGAAATATTCATTACTGAAAAGGAATAATACCGATATGCTTTTGGTGGAGCTGTGAATTGATACGACTATGCTAAAACTGATATGATTATGGCAAATGTGACTAAAATGTCCAAATTCAGGCATTCCACTCTGGGCCAGACACTGCTAAGCACTTGGTATACAAAGAAAGGCAACAGGAGCTCAAAATCTAATGGGGATAGTGAGAGGTTTACATGCAAAAAAAAAAATGTACAGACAATATAAATGAAGCATGAATTGGAGAGAATCTCAGAGGGAAGTCACTAGAAAAAGGTGAGGTTTTAACTTACCTGGAAGTTAAGAGACTAGAGCCTGGAAGGACAGGGAAGCCAGAAGTCAGAAAAGTAAAGAGAGGGAATTCCAGGCATGGGAGACAGCTAGTGAGGGCTGGAATTAGGAGATAATAGTATCTTAGATAAAGAATATCAAGAAAGAGGCGGCCAGGTGGCTCAGTGAGTAAGAGCACCGGGCCCCAGTGTCGGGATGACCTGGGGATCAAATCTGGGCTCCAATACTTAGCACCACACCCAGAAATAACTGGCCGTGTAACCTTGAGCAAGTTACTTAATCCCGGTTGCTTAAAAAACAAAAGAATATCAAGGAAGGGCAGCTAGGTGGTGCAGTGAATAAAGCACAGACCCTGGAGTCAGGAGGACCTGAGTTCAAATTCAGCTTCAGACACTTGGCACACTTACTAGTTGTGTGACCTTGGGCAAGTGACTTAGTTCTAATTACCTTGCCCTCCCTCCTCCAAAAAAAAAAGGAGTGTCACTAGGAATTTAAGAGTACATGGAGGAAAGTGAGGTTTAAGAAGATTGGAAAGGTAGGAAGGTCCCAGGTTATGAAGGGCTTTAGGAGTCAGAGCATTTTGTATTTTATCCTGCTTAACTGGGAAGGTGAGGTGGTCAGATCTGTTATTTAGGAAGATCACTTTTATATTATAGATGAATCCAGGATGAATTGGAATAAAGACTTGAAGCCGGATGACCAACCAGAAAGCTATGGTGATAGTTTAAGTGTAAGGTGTACCAGGGTGGTGGCAATATTAGGGAAAAGAGGGGGGCATATATAAGAAATATTGTGAAGGCAGAATTGACAGAACTTGTCGACACACTGGACATGGGAGGTGAGAGACTGACAAGTAAAAGATAAAATCTAAGGTGTAACCCTGGGTGAATGGAAGGATGGCAATAAGCACTTACATATCACCTAAGAACTTAAGAAATATTATCTCATTTGATTTTTCACATCAACCCTGGGAAACTAATATTATCACCTTTTTACAGCTGAGGAAACTTGAGACAAACAGGTTAAAATTATTTGCTCAGGGTCACACAGCAAGTAAATGTCTTAAAGCTGGATTTGTACTCAGGTCTTAATTGCCCCAAGTTAGAATGAGAGAAAGGTTTTGGGGAAGAGATTTTGTGGTTATGTTCTGTTTAAAATATGGGACATCCATCCAGTTGAAGATAGCCAATGGACAATTAAAGGTACAAAACTAGAAATCTAGAGGGAGTTTAGGGCTAGATGAATGTATCTAAATGCCCTCTGAATAGAAATGCTCATTGAGTTGTGGGAAGCTGATGTATATAATCAAATTAAATAATATAGAATAAAAAGGAAAAATAAACCAGGACAGAGCTCTAAGGCTCCCAAGGGTTAGTGAACGTGAGTTGGATAAAAATCCAGCAAAGCAGACAGCAGAAGAGAATCAGTGAAGAGCAGCAATATCATGAAAAGCCAGAAAGAAAAGATCAAAGAGAAGAGGGTAATGAACAGTGTCAGAGGCTATGGACATGTCAAGAAGGATGAAGATTGAGGAAAAAGCCATGAGATTTGGCAATATTGGTAACTTTGGAGGGAATAGTTTTATTTCATTTTACTTGTTACTCCCAGTTCTTCACTCTTAACTTCTCAGAGCTCTAGTAGACATTTACAATTACCTGCTGAATCACAGTCATCTTTGATTTTTACTTTTCCTTCACCCCCTAGGTTGTGAAATCCTGTTGATTCTCTACCTTTTCTGTATGTTTTAATTTGAAAAATTAAATTTTTAATTAATTTTAATTTAATTTAATTTGAATATCCACCATCTGACCTCCATATAATTTCTTCTTTTGAAGGGCACTCTGGCATTATCATCTAACCTACTTACCTATGATCTTGCCCCTCCTATCCAATAAAATTTTAAGATTTGGGGGCTTTTACATCTGTGCTATGAAGTTTATTGTATTATCCACTCTAATAAGATTGTGAGCTCCTTGAGAGTAGGAACTATCTACTAAATTTTTATCCTTAGCATTTAGCCTAGTGCTTGCCACATGAAAAGTTCTTAATAAATATTATTTCATTCATTTTTTGTAATTCTCTAATATTTATCATGTAATTATTATCTTTTCCTAGTTTCTTAGCTCTCTACTAAATTGCTTTCCTTGAGGACAGGAAATAGGTCTTATCTAAATTTTGCATCTCCTGCCTCAAATAACACAGTTCTAAGCACAGTTTGCCAAACAAACAAATAGATAAAATTAACTCGAATCAGTAAGTGGAAGTTGTAGGGAGGAAGATTTTTGGCTTAATTAAAAAGTTTAACCCTTGGCTCAAAGGGTCATTTGCATAAAACTCCTTATTGATGGAGACTGATTATTCAATGTTCCTAGGTAGACTGACAACTGAGTAAGAGCTAGAAAAAGATATCCTGATCTTCTGGTTTTCAGTTTTGATTGAGAAGATACAAGATTCCAGACTTTCTTCAGGTGTCTGAAAAGAAATAAAGAAGTCAATACATAAAGGAGCTGGTCCATCCATTATGCTTCTATTCTCAATTTACTGCACTAGAGACTTCAGGGAATTCCATTGAGTGAGATCTTAGAGTCTTGTTTGAGCTGAGTTATCCCATTCCTAATGGGAGATCTCATTTATTCTATGTATTTTCTGACATGTATTTCCTATGTATACTTTCTCTAACTTTTGTTTTCTATCACATTGGATAAATGGATTTATTCACCATTTGCTTTGTGTATTCATTGTGGAATTGATATTTGGTAGTAAAGGAGTAAAATCTGGGATAGATAGCTTGAAAGAACTCCCCATTAAAGGATAGCAATCAGGAGTGTGGCTTGAACCTAGTTCTCCTAGACAAACAATATTTAAGGGAATAGGTAGCCATCTCTTTAGTGTCCTCTCTCTGCTCTTCTCTAAGGGAGACTTTAATTCTAGCCTAGTAACCTCTTTATAAGGATAGAAGGACCAACCTCTGATCCAAACTTCCTTCTTCCTTTACTGGCAGGAAATCAATCTCCTTTGGAGAATAATGGGGTGGGGGGGGGAGACTCTAGTTAAGGATGAATTTTCTAGTATTTGACTGTCTTATTACAAATGTCTTTTTTACATCTAAACTTGGCTCTAGTTATCTGTGGTCTAGAAATTAACCATGTTTTAACATGGTGAGTCTACTATATGAGGCCATGATATAGGTAGTACTGAAGTTTTCCAGTGCCCCAACTTATTCTTCATTATATGTATGTAATAGACTTTATCACCTCTTAGAAAAAATCAGCTTATTGTAATATTACATCTCCAAATTATTGCCTTTTTAAAAAATCATGGCCTAAATCCGGGCTCAGATACTTAGCACCACACCCAGAAATAACTGGCTGTGTAACCTTGAGCAAGTTACTTAACCCTGATTGTTTAAAAAAAAAAATCATGTATTTACTTGGATGAAAAGGGTAATGTGATGTTTTGTTTTTAAAATCTGTCCCTTCTAGATATGGGAAACACTAAGAAATGAGAATAAAACAAAGGCTTATTTCAGCATCAAGTAGGAAATCAGATATATGTTAGCCGTAAAGTAATCAATATTTGTGACACAAATAAAGTGAATTGCACACCAGTTCTCCTCCATTATATCTTTCCATTCTTTTAATGCAGTTGCCAAATTGAAAGCAGATCTTTATGGTAAAAAAGCAATCATAATTTCATCTGTGTCTAGGAATATTATTTAATCTAATTTATTCAGATTCTATTTGTAAGAAAAATATTTTTTTTTAATATAAAGGACCTTAAATTGTTATATTTCAGCAAGAAATGGTACTCTAAATCATTTTCCTGCTATGCCTTTCCATATGAACTTGCACACTTCAGGACTTAGTACTCATAATAAAGAGAGAATTGCAGTCTAATTTGGAAATTCAGCAAAAGCAAAGTGGCAAGGTATATTCTAAATTGTAAAATAACATTTCAGTTCAAGAATTTTTAATAGCAAGAAAAAGTTTTGTAAACGTAAATTCATAGGATTTGGTTTACAGTTATGTTGTTTTAAATAGCACATTCATGCTGTCATCATTTTAGCTGTATTAAGTGAGATAAATATCCAATGATTCAGTAGTCTAGCACAGAATCTTTTCGGAACAAAAAGAGAAAAGATTTCTAACCAGTCACAAAGTTTTATGAATATATTGGCATTTTTTCCTGCCTCTTTTTAACACTCTATGGCAAAACAAGGTCACAAGGACTTAGTAAGCAATTTGAATGTACCAGGGACTGTACTAAGTTATGAAGAAGCAAAAACAAACAAAAAAATAGTCATTGATTTCAAGTAGCTTATATTCTAATGGGGGAAGATAAATATCTTGATTCGGTTATCTAAAGATGCTAAAATTCCAGTGAATTCCCATAAGTTTTAAGGACTCGGGTAATGTATTACTCTTGGCTGGAAAGAAAAGTTGTAAATAAAAATCAGAGTATACATGAAATCTCCCTTCACATATTGCCTGCTGACTATTAAATTATTTTTATTTCATCCAACAAGAGATAAATAGCTAATTGACAAAATAGCTCAGGTAGCCTCAATGTCCCTGAAATTTGGATTGTTTATATAATAAGAATAATAATGAATTAATTATAGGACCATAGATTTAGACATTTTACATACCTTCCAACTCTAGAAGTTGGGAACTAAGTATTTGAACCTGACATCTTTTGCTCTAAGATTTTCCAAAGGCCACTCATACAAGAAATCACTTCTAAGGCCTAGTCAACTTGGGCCTATTTGCTGTTCTTGTTAAACTACGTATCATCTCCCATTTTTGTGTTTTGGCACAGGCTGCCCCCTATCCCTGGAGTACACTATCTCTTCACCACTGCTGATTGGAATTCCTTATTTCCTTCAGACATACTCAGATCAAATGCTATATCCTTCATAAGAATTTTCCTGATTTCTCCCAGCTACCTGTGTCTTCCCCCTATAACTAACTTGCATTTACTTTGAATATACTTAGATAAGTACATGTTGTTTCCCCTGATAGAATGTAGTCTTCTGGAAGGCAGGAATTGTTTCTTTTTTCTTTTTTTGTATTCTCAGTACATAGCATTATACCTGGTACATATTTATTTGGACTGAACCAACTTGTGATTTGAATGACATAGGAAACTCCTGGTGAAGAAATTCCCTTTACTAATAGAAATTAGCATCTGCTCTGAAATTTTCAGCCGGGTCTTTTAACCTGAGGTCACATGCACTTATTTTTTTTTAAAGTATTTGTATGATTAATTGATTTCTTTTGCAATATTATATAATTATTCAAAGAAGTAGTCCATAAGCTTCCCTGGACTGCCAAAGGGGTCAGTGACACAAAAACAGTTTAAGAATCTCTGTCTTAGATTCCTGGAGCTTGTTTAGGATGACATGTTAAATGACTTGTTTATGATGACATGGCAAGAATGTGTCTGAAGTGGGACTTTGTGGTAATATATAGCACTAAAACTTCATTTTGTTATGAAACATCAAGGTATAATATTTTGGTAGTACTATAGTCTGAAGTCCTTGGTCTCATCTGAACAAAAAAATCTGTACAGTCAATTCTCTTTGAATACAGCTCAGGTTCATGGAGGGATCCTGATTTCCTGAAATTAAGATTATTGGGGAGATAGTTTGTCTTTTTGTAGTGATCAAACTAAGAGAAGGAATGTCTTTTCATTAAGAGTGTTATCTTCACAGTGACTAAGAGCACCGGCCCCAGAGTCGGGATGACCTGAGATCGCATCTGGGCTCAGACACTTAGCACCACACCCAGAAATAACTGGCCATGTAACCTTGAGCAAGTTACTTAACCCCAATTGCTTTAAAAAAAAAGAGTGTTATCTTTTTGTCCATTCTTGATAAGGCTGAAACCCTGAATACAAAGATGTCAAGTGATTTGCCCAAGATCACACAGTCAAAAATATTACTAAGCTTGGCTCCTTACATTCTTTTTTTTTTGGGGGGGAGCTTTTTGGAGGTGGGAAGGCAGAGCAATTGGGGTTGAGTGACTTGCCAAAGGTCACATGGTGAGTGTTATGTGTTTGAGGTCGGATTTGAACTTAGGTCCTCCTGACTCCAGGTCCAGTACTCTATTCACTGTACCACCTAGCTGTCCTGACTCCTTATATTCTAACAGTGAAGGGATGCTTGTAAAACAGCAGTGTCAGAATCTCTTACTCACACCCTCCCTGCACCCTGGTACAGACACATATCTTTTAATGAAATAGGCAGCTTCTCCACTTAGGCATGATGGTCTATTCAGACACTCAAGTACTTCTCCCTATTGGGATTTGCCTCTCAAAAAATGCCTGGGAAAAATCAAGTTACTGCTCCATTCTCCAGCTCACAAGAACTCTCTTCCTGCTTTCTCAGTTTCTGTTCCTCACAAGGACCAAGATATGGTGTGGCTAACTTTTCACTCACAGGTCTCCTAAAGCAAAAATCCCCAAAGAAGAGGTACAGGAGGAGAACCCCAGCACATCCTCATTCCCTTGACAACACCAAGATAACAGATCTGTGTACAGTTAAGAGAAATGTGGGCACAGACTGAAAAACAAAACAAAACTTTTTCAGGTTTTTTACAATAGGCTTCCACGGGTATAGCAAATTCAGTTTTGGACATCACAGGGTTCAAAAAGGGAAGGAACGAGAAAGAACAAAAATGGAGAACAGAGTAGCAAATAAGTCTTATAAGGAAAGAAAAAAATTTCTTCATTCTGGAGAAGACCAAAGGTGAATGATTACTGTTTTCTGGTACATAAAGAAATGCTTAAAAAAGAAGTTTAGTGAAGACAGAATTTGACTATAAGGGTCATTTAGCAAGCTGGAATGGGTTATGGTGAGAGGCTGTGTAAAATTGTGGGTCCTGCCTGCAGTCCCTGCCACTGGGGGAAGCTGAAAGTGGTGAATTAGAATCAGGTGGTGTGCCAGACTTGGTGTCATCACAAAGTCTGGTATCAACATGTGCCTCTCCTTTCCTGTCTTCTCCCCACTGCCTAAGGAAGAGCAAATCAGCACAGGGGCTGAAACAGAGCTTATCAAAGCTTCTGGGAGACCAGCAAAAGGTGGGCCATTAATGGACTAGGGCCACTCAGCCGTGCTTCCAACCTGGGCAAGCTAGGGAGACCAAGTTTTTTTTTTTTTTTTTGGAGGGGGAAGGTAGGGCAATTGGGGTTAAGTGATTTGCTCAACATCACATAGCTACTGTGTTTCCCCGATAATAAGACACTGTCTTATTATTTTTTTTGGACAGAAAAACACCAGAGGGCTTATTTTCAGGGGAGGGCGTATTTTAATGAACATTGACAGCAATTTTAATAAACAGGTAAATGTGAACAAAAAAATGTACCTTTATTCAATAATGAATTCAATAAAGAACAGGATGACGCGCTCACTGCTGCAGCTCTGATTGGAGGCAGCTTGGAGCGTGGCGTGCGTTTCACGGGGGGGGACAGTGCATACAGAGGGTACCGTAATGTAGCGTGTAGCGCAGGGGATCACCTTCACTACAGTAGCAATCTCAATAGGGCTTATTTTCGGGGGAGGGCTTATTTTAGAGGAACCTTACACAGTAAGGGGAGGGCTTATTTTCAGGATAGGTCTTATTATCAGGGAAACACGGTAGTAAGTGTTAAGTGTCTGAGGCTGCATTTGAACTCAGATCCTACTGATTCCAGGGCCGGTACTCTATTAGCAGTACCACTTAACCACCCCAGGAGACCAACTCATAAAATAAAAAGAAGAGTGATAGTGATAGACATTTATTGTTCTTAAAAGGCATTTACTTTCCTGAAGTCAAGAAACATCGAGCAAATTGCTTTTCGTTGTCTTGTGCATAACAAGTTAATTCCATGATCACATAATTTTATAATTTTTATTGATTAGCCATTGTCATACAAAACTAGTATGCTTTTTAGAAAACTTTCTAAACTTCAGAGATTCATGGTGGGAGGAAGGGAAGAAAGAGTTGTAAAGTCTTTTTTCTTTTCCTTTTTTTAAATTTACTATTAGTTTACAACATTCATTTCCACAAGTTTTTGAGTTCCAAATTTTCTCCCAAATCCCCCTTCCCCCATGGCAGCATGCAATTCAATATAGGTTCTACATATACCTTCACATTAACCATTAGTCAAGTTGTAAAGAAGAATTATAACCAATGAACAATGAGGAAGAAGAAACAAACAAAACAAAACAAAAAAGAGAGAGCAGGTAGTTTGCTTCAGTCTGCGTTCAGACTCCACAATTCTTCCTCTGGATGTGGATAGATTTTTCCATCATGAGTCCTTTGGAATTGTCTTATAACCTTGCATTGCTGAGATAGGCCCAGTCTATCAAAGTGAGTCATCAGAGATCAGATGTGTCTGTAATTGTGCACAATGTTCTCCTGGTTCTGCTGCCCTCATTCAGCATCAGTTTATATAAGTCTCTCCAAGTTATTATGAAGTCCGTGCACTCCTCATTTCTTATATCACAATAGTATTCCATTATATTCATATACCACAAGAGCTGTAAAGTCTCATCAGGCTGCCTAAAATATGGGGTTTTAGTCATTTTAACAGCACAACTGTGTTCATCTCATGCATAGAAATTTCCTTCTCTTGAGATCAGTGAGATCACATTTTCCTGTGAACCATATTGATTTCCTATATTTTTACTGTTACAAAACCTGTTTCTTCTTTCTGCAAATTTCGTGTTTTCACATAGATTTATTGATTCAATACCAATAGGATTTCCCAGTCATTTGAAAATTACTTTGAAAATCCTCTGTTACATGAGGGTCCTAATTTAAAGGAAATATATTAGCCCTAGGATAACTGAAATATGTCAGACTTATTCAGGAAATTAGATATTGTCACTACTTTTATATCTTTTTCAATACATTTTGAATAATTCGAGGTTTTATTGTTTCATTTCGTAAATGACACATAAGTGCCTAGGGTCAGTTAGGTGATAGTAGGTAGAGCACTAGACCTGGAGTCAGATAAACCTAAGTTCAAATCCAGTCTTGAGCACTTGCTAGCGTGTGACCTTGGGCAAGTAACCTAACCTCATTTGCCTAAGTTACCTTGTCTGTAAAATGAGCTGTAGAAAGAAATGACAAATCTTTCCAGTATCTTTGCCAAGAAAACCCCAAATGGGGTTATGAAGACTCAGACACAACTGAACAACAACACCTCACATAATTGAACATTAAAGATCACATCCGTGAAGTATGTCTAGGATGATTTTATGACAGTCAAATAGCATTGGACATAGCATTTATACAGTGCCACATATACACATATACACAGTAGATAGAGCACTGAACTTGAAATCAGGAAGATCTGTCTTCATGAGTTTAAATTTGGTCTCAAGACACTGTGCCTTTGAGTTGTGTGAATCTAGGCAAATCAGTTAAACCTGTTTGCCTCATTTCCTCATGTAAAATGAGATGGAGAAGGAAATGGCAAACCAGAACCTTGCCAAGAAAACCCAAATGGAGTAATAAGAGTTGAACTGTTTGGCTCTTAAAACAACAACCCTGGAGCTGCAGAACCCACAAAATGACACAGAGAAGCTAACCTCCCACTGAGGACAGACCAGCCCTCTGGGAGTCGAGCCCAGCCCCACATCGAGGCTTTAGCCCCAGGGTGGACCTGGCCAGCCTCCAGCCAGAGGGACTCCAGATGAGCAGCACCTGTGACCAGTTTATCAACACACAAGGACAAAGTGAAGAACAAAGTGAGAGGTCAGTACAGTCTGGACTTTGGGACCAGTAATTGGAAGAGCTTCAGCTTTTGCCCCTGGGGCAAGAAGCCACTAATACACTGGCACAGCCAGCCAGTGCCACGTGGCAGCTTCAGTTCCTGGCCTGCAGAGTGTAGGGGGACCAAGCACCAGTCTGAGGGGTAATCGCTCTTGCTTTAACCTGCTTGGATCTGGATTGCAGTCTAGGGTGGAGTTCCTGGGGGGGGGTGTCCAGCTTGCCAGAGCATGTGGAAACCTCAGAGAGGGCACCCATCTAATACCTTTGGCAGCTAAGAAAACCCCAGCGTTTGGGGCAAAAGCTCCCCTGTCTGGTGGCAGAGTCCTACTGTGGCAAAAAGCCCAGGGGTCAAGTGATTGAGGGGAGATATAACCAGGCAAAGGAAAGAAGGCAAACAGAAGATTCCAACATTAGACTCCTATTTTGGGGACAAAAATGAGCCAAGCATGGAACAGGAGGAAGACAGTTAAGTCAGAACTCCTGCACCAAAAGCTTCAAAGGAAAATGAGAGCTGGTTACTGGCCATAGAGGACCTTAAGAAGCAGATAAAAGAAGTAGAGAAAAAATTGGGAAGAGAAATGAGAACAATGCAAGAAAATTACAAAATGAGAGTCAACAGCCTGACTGAGGAAATTAACATCTTAAAAACTAGACTAACTCAAATGGCAAAAGAGGCTTAAAAAGGCAATGAGGAGAAGAATGCCTTAAAAAGCCAAATTTGCCAGATGGAAAAAGAATCTCAAAAGCTCACTGAGGAGAATCATTGCTTCAGAATTACATTGGAGCAAATGGAAGCTAATGACTTTATGAGAAATCAAGATGCTGTTAAACAGATCCAAACAAATGAAAGAATAGAAGGCAATGTGAAATATCTCATGGGCAAAACCACTGACCTAGAAAATAGTTCCAGGAGAGATAATTTAAAATTTTTTGGACTACCTGAAAGCCATGAAAGCATAGAAATCATCCTCCAGGAAGTTCTCAAAGAAAACTGCCCTGATGTTTTAGAACCAGAGGGCAAAATAGAGGTTGAAAGAATCCACCAATCCCCTCCTGAAAAAGATCCCAAAAAGAAAACTCCTAGGAATATTATATCCAGGTTCCGAAATTTCCAGATCAAAGAGAGAATATTACAAGCAGCCAGGAAGAAACAATTTGAATATTGTGGAAACACAATCAGGATAACCCAGGATCTGGCAGCTTCTACACTGAGGTATCAAAGGGCTTGGAATATGATATTCTGGAGGTCAAAGGAGCTGGGATTAAAACCAAGAATCACCTACCCAGCAAAACTGAGTATCATGTTTCAGGTGAAAATATGGTCATTTAGTGGAATAGAGGACTTTCAAGCATTCTTGATGAAAAAGCAGAGTTCAATAGAAAATTTGACATTCAGATACAAGAAGCAAGAGAAGCATGAGAAGGTAAACAGGGAAAATAAATCATAAGGAACTTGTCAAAGTTGAACTACTAACATTCCTACATGGAAAAACAATAATTGTAACTTATGAAACTTTTTTTAGTAGTTGAAAGGAATAGAAATATATATATATATATATATATATATATATATATATGTCTATATAGGAGGGTATATGGGCATATGAATACATATGTGAATGTGTGTATATATGTTTACAGGTATACATAGATGGAGGGCACAGGACCCATTTAACAGGTAGGGATGATACTTAAAAGGTGAAATTAAGAGGTGAGAGAGGAATATGAGAGGAGATGGGGAGAGACAGAATGGGGTACACTATCTCATATAGAAGAGGCAAGGGAAAATGGTTGCAATGGAGGGGAAAAATAGGAAGGCAAAAGAGAATGGGTGAACCTTATTCCCATTGAATTTGGCTTGAGGAGGGAATGAAATACACACTAAATAGGGTATCTCACCCTCCAGGAGAGTAGCAGGGGAAGGGGATGAGAGGGGGGATGATGGAAGGGAGGGCAGGCTGGAAGGGGGGAAGGGAAGTTGGAAGCACCCACTTTTGAACAGGGACAGATCAAAGTAGAGAAGAGAACAAGTGGGAGGTGATATAGGAGGGAGGGAAATATATTCAGTCTTTTACAATGTATCTGCTATGTTATTGTTTTTCATTAGCTACACATGTACAACCTATACTAAAGTGCTTATCTTCCCAGTAAGGGTGGCTGACAAGGGAGGAAGGGAATGAATCTGGAATTCAAAGTTTTAAAATCAAATATTCAATTATATATATATACATATATATATACTATTATTAATACCATTTTCCATGTAATTGGGAAATAATATATACTGGCCCTGGGCATAGAGATCCACTGGAAAATTCAAAAGGGGTATGGGAGAAAATATGGGAGAGAGCATGGGGCGGTGGGTAGGGGAAAAATGGGGAGAAAATTTGTGACTCAAAATCTGGCGTGAATGAATGATGTAATTCAGAAGTTAATAAAGCATTTGAAAAATAAAATAAAATAAAATAAAATAAAATAAACCCTAGGAGGAAGGTGCTATAATTATCCAGATTTTGGAGATGACAAAATTTAGGCTGAGAAGAGGGTAAGTAGTAACTTGTCCAGGGTCGCATAGCTAGTAATTATCTGAGCTAGGATTTGAACTCCCCTTCCCAAGGTCACCGCTTTTCTACCATGCTACCCAGCTGCTTTAAATTACTGTGGTACAGCATATTTTTGGAACCTGTTTTTGAGAAGCTAGATTTCATGTATTCTAATGATAAATGAAATGTATGTATATATACATATATAATATTGGCCTGGGAGAGGGGTTACTCTTTTGTTTTTTTAAACAAGGAACCTCTTATCTTTTAAAAATTTTCTCCCCTTCCTGCCCCCAAGACACCTTGCAATCTGATATGGCTTTACACATGCATTTTCACATTAGTCATGTTGCACGGAATCATAATGAATGGGAAAAAAACATTAGAAAGAAAAGGAAAAACAAAACAAAAAGGAAATAGTCTGCAGTCTGCTTTGTTCTACATTCCATCTCCATAGTCCTTTCTTTGAATGTGACTGGCATTTTCCATCCTGTGTACTTTGGAATTTTTTTAGGTCCTTGCATTGCTGAAAAGGGCTAAGTCTATCAAAATCAGTCCTCACACACTGTGGTTATTACTGCGTACAATGTTCTCCTGGTTCTGCTCCTCTCACTCAGCATCTGTTCGTATAAGTCTTTCCAGGTTTCTCTGAAGTCCTCCTGTTCATCATTTCTTATAGCACAATGGTATTCCATTACATTCATATGCCACAACTTTTTTAGTCATTCCCCCAAATGATGGGCATCCCCTCAATTTCCAGTTCTTGGCCACCACAAAACAGTTGCTATAAATGTTTTTGTACATGTGGGTCCTTTTCCCATTTTTATGGTCTCTTTAGGATACAACTCTAGAATTGGCATTTCTGGGTTTTGCAAAGAGCATGCACATTTTTGTAGCCTTTGGGCTTAGTTCCAAATTGCTCTCTAGAATCAGCTCACAGCTCCATCAACAATGAATTACTTTTCCAGCTTTCCCACATCTTCTACAACATTGATCATTTCCCTGTTTTGCCATGTTAGCCAAAGTGATGTGTGATGCGCACCCTGCAGAGTGGTTTGATTTACATCTCTAATAGCAGTTTAGAGCATTTTTTCATATGATATTCATATCCTTTGATCATTTATCAATTTGGGAATTACTTGTATTGTAAATTTGACTCAGTTCTCTATATATGTGTTTTCATTTTAATCTACCTATTGCCATATTTTGGACAAATTCTGAACTGACAGTTTTCAGACCTCAGAAATAATGATCAACTGGCTTATAACCATCAGTTCCTTTGGATTCTTTGTTCAATACATAGTATGAAATGATTCTGTGTCAGCCAAGGGAGAGAGACTGGGTTAGACACAGCAGAAGGAGAAAGGCAGGGGAGTGAAGGGAAAGAGCAGAAGGAAATAGAGCAAGAACTATTGAAGCATGACTAATCTGAAAGGACAGTTCATGCTTATTATGAAGCCATTTTGATAATAAAATCTGAATCAGACTGGCTAGTGTAACTCACTTGAGACTTTACATCTTTAATTTTTAAAGTTATGGTGACACTTGGCACAGAAGGTATCAGCTATCTCTAGTTTGCGTGCAAGTACTTACTTAAGCAATCCACTGAGTCCAGATTAGTGAAAATTTCAGGTATGGATCCATGTAACAGCAACTAATTACAGTGTTCCATTACCTCTTTCTAAAGGTCACAATTGGTCTTAAGTGGTCATGAATGATTTATCTTGATTTGTTTTCATGGTCCTAGAGTTATGACAAATTTATGTTTTGCTACAGGAAACTAGTACTGATTGTGAAACCACCGAAATGTCAAAACATAAGGGAATTCTCCTGTTAACCTGTGCACTGCTCAAATCCCTAGGCTGAAAATAAAGCTTAGCAGAGTTTAAGATGACAGAGAAGCACAATATTGCCTAGAGGCAATTCTCAGCAATTTAGCTGATTCTTGACTTCATAGTGTCTATGAAAATTGGCATTCTGGAAATTTTATATTTTAGGGAATGGTACTAGAAAAAACATCCAGATGGCATTAGAAAGAATATTTTAATGGTTTGCTTTATTTCATGTCATTCATAGTTTTTGAGGTCAGATAACCAATAAATTTTTTTTCTTATCATTTTCTCCCAAGATCCAAACTCAACAAGATATTGCATTTAAACAATATTAGCAACGTATCTAAAATACTTAGAAAGAAATTTTGAACAATTAAGGAGAAGTGTGAGAATTTTAGAAGCTTTATTATGGAATATTTCATAAGAACATTTTTTTTCTGCTTTGGCTAATAAAATAAAAGCAAAATAGCAGCAAGTATTATTGAAGCTACCTAAGCAAGTATTTTTTTTCCTGATGCTCCCTCCTACTCTCATGTTTCATCTCCTTGCTTTTGTCATTTCCTGCCATGTCTTCTACTTTTCAAATCTGTTTAGACTAATCAGTTCTTTTTAAATACTTTTACCAAACGAAGAGAAAAATTAATATTTGACTCTTTTGTATTTTATTAGCAGGATTAATTCTTCTAACTAGAAAGAAATATTGACAAATATTTAATTTAAGGAATTTAATTAAGAATTAATCCCTACTCTCCTCCTTCCCTTCCTTTCTTTTTTTTTCCTTCTTCCTTTTTTTTTCCCTCCCCTTGCTGCTCTCTACCCCAAGTTAGAATTTTTGTTTGGGGTGTGTGTGATAATATCTTCCTAATGAACAAAATAAGAAAAAAAAACAAAGATCTGTTTAATGTACAGAGAAACTAAATTATTTATAATTTTGACCTTAAGAAAAAACAATCCAATTTAAATATACTAGGGTTCTTTGCATTATAATATCCATAAAGCATAAATAAATCACACGTTCTTTATCTAATTCTTCAAAGGGATTAAAAATAAGTTTTTCCCCCTCTGTCATATTTTCTTGATGAGTGGAAAGCAGCCTCTTCATTTCCTTTATATTCCTTCATCTTACTAATCAGCAATTTGCACATTAGAGAGGGAGTTTCTTTCTCTCTCCTTTGTATTGTACTCTTTTGCATTAATATATTCTTTTTAACCTAACCTAGAGTTTTCCTTCCATAGAATGTCAGCTTCACTATGCTTGAAGAAAAGTCCTAAGGTATATATAGATATAGATATACACATATATATGTACATATATCTATCTATCTATATATATGTATATATATATAGATATATATATATAGAGAGAGAGAGATTCTCAAATTATCTGGTCACCTGTAGTATCACCTGGACTGGAAGTTTACTTTAGTGGCAAAGGAACCTTTATCAAATATGCAAAAATAGCTCTGACAATGAAATAGATTGCCCTCAGTCTCATCAAAGTTCCAGTAGCAGTCTCCTCATTTGTGCTGACTTGAATTTAGTGAGCAAGACAAATTAAAAATCTTTAACAATAAGGCCTATTTCTAAACCAAATTTTACCAATTAAATAGTACAAGAAAGAGAATCTATAAAAATTTAATCGAGGCCTTCTTGTTTTTGTATACTTTGAACTTCACCTTTTTTGTGGAGCTTTAAAATGTGTTTCAGGGAAAGAAAATTGGGATGAAATCATCGGTCTAGTGTAAAGATAAGGATGGGGCTTGTGATTTCATTGGCATAGAGTGCACCCAAGTGAGGAAACTGCTTTTCGTGATGCAGGTCAGTACCTTCTCTATAATTAAGAGTTTAAATGACTTTTCCAGAATCGCACAAGTCTTTCTCCTAGCTTCAAAGCTTGCTTTCTATCTTCCACACTATGCTGCCTCTTAGGTATGGAATATAAGATAAATAACTATTCTGCATTACTCTGAACTTGCAGGAATTTTTGTATGTCAACATAGAGTTTGAGGAGGTGAGATATAAAGTTTTGTCTTAATTGATACTTGGTCCAAAATGGTTAGTAAGACTTGTAATTGTTCTTCCTTCTGTCTTTCTGTAGTATTTAAGGTAGTCTGTTAACAGTGGGAAAGGAACTAAGAGCATTACAAGCCATGAAAAGCAATTGCCTGAGGAATTTTCTTAAGGCAGAACGAAAGCGAAGCAAACACAATGATTCACCCCCACCCCCACCCTTCTGTAAGCCATATGAGAGGGAGAACTGCTGCAGCAATGATTTCTATAGGGCAAATTCCATGGTAGGAACCAAATTCTGTGGCCAATTTCTTGGTATCATGGTCCCTGATAGAAGTGTGGAAATTTAAATATAGTATACTACAAACAGAAAATAATTCTTTGCCAAAACCATAAGTTATATTTTAAAAGTTCTCATACCCACTTTTTCCTTCTTCAACAGAAGCCACCTTTCAGTAAAATGAAGATGTTCTTAAGTTCCTTGAGTATTTTTTTTTTTGGCATCAGAGTTGTTTATGTAAAACTTATCACTCATTGATTTCATATTCCAAGGTCAAGAAATAGACGAAAAATCTGATTTTTCATCTATTTCTTGACCTTGGAATGTGGATGATTAAATTGTTGATCCAATCTTATTCCAAATCATTCACTTAATAGAGGCACAATTGTTTTGTCTCCTGAGATTTTGTTAGGTGACATATAGTAATAATTCCTTCACTTTTTGCTCTTAAAATATTTATAGAAATGTATCTATATGCAAAGTGGAAAAGAGTTGACTTTTAGTATATCCTTTTAAGGATAACCTTTCAAATTAGCTTCTCTTTCAATTTTCTTTGATTTGTAATATGAATAAATTGCATTTATTGATAGCTAAAAGTAATCAGCCCCCAAAACAGCATTGTTTCCCCTATTTAAATATAACCTCGTTTCAAGTCGGAATTTTTTCTTTTTAATTGCAGTTACCATACCTAGCACAGTGCCTGGCACATAGTAGGTACATAATAGATGCTTGTTGATTTGTTGGTTGTTAAAAAAACTCAAACTCAAAATCATGAAAATCCATTTAATAAGAACCTACTTTTGTTTACGTTATCTTTTTTTTTACTTTTAGCTTTGGGTAGAATTTTATTTTTTTTAATTCATACTTTGAACTGTAATCATAATTGCAAAGTTCTTTTATTTCTATATTTGTCTTTTAATTTGGGCTACCACACCACATGGTTATTTATAGGTTAGGTCACCTGAGGGGAGACTACTCTCAAAGATTCCAGGGACTGACCTCCAAAACTATAGTTCACAATTTCCATTCACTTAACTTCATAAGTTAATCAAAAGAAACAGCTCAAAGTAAAGATATTTATTTAAATGGAATAGTAAAATCAGCAGCTACAAAAAATGGCCCTCATAAACCGAGGTCATATTCTTCCCAAATACCCCACCACACATGCAAGGAATACATGTGATCAAAGCAAGAAATGCTCTGGTACTCCAGGGTCCCAGGGTCCTTTGTCCTGTAGGTCCTCAAGTGTGGCCCTTTGCCTGAATCCAGACTTCACAGAATAAATCCCCTTAATAACACGATTTGTGCTGTAAAACTTGGACTCGGTCCAAAGGCCATACCCCAGGACCGAGAAGACCATGTGTAGCCTCAAAGCCACAGGTTCCTCAGCCCTGCACTAGACCATAGCATCATAGATTTAGAACCAGGGGAGAACTTAGCAACCATTAAATCTAGCATTTTCATATATGGCTAAGGAAACGAAGGCATAAAAAGTTAACATGCCTTACCTAGAGTCTCACACTTAGTTTCTTGAAGTGGTATTTGAGCTCAGGTCTAACTTACTTTGAGTTCAATGCTTTCTCAATTATATCATACTGCTTCTTAACACTATTTATGGCATTGAAAGAAAGTCTTCTGGTGGCTAGGTGGTGCAGTGAATAGAGTACTGGCCCTGGAGTCAGGAGGACCTGAGTTCAAATACAGCCTCAGACACTCAATACAAAAAAACTAGCTGTGTGACCTTGGGAAAGTCACTTAACCCCAATTTCCCTCCAGGAAGAAAGAAAGATAGAAAGAAAGAAAGAAAGAAAGA
>NW_027185860.1:12554636-12614885 GCF_028583685.1 Petaurus breviceps papuanus | reverse complement strand
AAGGAAGGAAGGAAGGAAGGAAGGAAGGCAGGAAGGAAGGCAGGAAGGCAGGAAGTCTTATTGCTTTTCAAAGTTAATTCCATAAAGGCATAAAATCTTAGACCTAAAGAGATATTAAATAACAGTTCCAATTTTTATGGATAAGTTAATTAGAGACCCAAAATTATGGGAAGAGTTAATGGCAAAGCTAGAAAAACCTATTTCTAATTCTTCATGCAGAGTTCTTTCCAATCTACCATATTTGCTATGTGGGGTTAACCATATAAACATGGTCAGTAAAATCAGCTTTCATTTACCTACTTCAGAGGTGTTAAATACATAGCTGGCAGAACACATTGCTGGACTGAGTATGAGCTGAATCAGATTAACATGTGATTGGAAAATTTTTTTTAATATAAATATAATAAAAGTTTTAATTCATGGGTTTCTGAGTTAATACGTGGCCACCAAAGATTTTATGTTTAGTTGTCCTTTTTCTATTTGAGTTGACGCCAGTGACCTTTGCTAGTGGAATGAAGGGTTATATTTTAAATCTCCAAATAATTTTGGGATAAACTTTCTGTCTCTGTGTCTCTCTCTTTTCTTTCCCCTTTCCCTCTTTCCTCTTACTTCTCAGACTCACACATACACATACACTCACAGTTATAGTCAGATATTTCCTAGTGCCTTCCTTGCTTCCTAGGATCTGTATGACAAATAACCTCCTGTCTATTTATTTATCAATTGTGTGTACTTATTTTTACTATACAAATAAATCATCTCTACCTGTTCAATATGCATATGGATGGATTTATGGAGTTATTGCAGTAGCAATAGTGAATAAGAACATGAACAAATATAAGACAGTTGGGATGTTTACAGAAATGCTCTACATCCTGATGGTTACCTGTGGAGTTTATCCAAAACCTGATTGTATTTCTTTGGTCTGTGTAATTCAGTCCTTTGTGTGAAGTGTATAGGCTTGCAAAAAGTAATATGATAATGTAATTTATTTTAATGTCAAGAAGGCTTGCTTTTACTTTTGGCTTTTGAATGACTTGTGTTGCCTTTGAATTTCTCTTTTGCTCAGTTTCTAGGACTCAATGATGGGATTTGAAATTGTGTCATATGAAGATTGTATGAAGAATGAGGTATGTTTAACCTGGAGAAAGCTTCAGGTGGACACATAATAAATAGTTGAATGAATCTTTAAATATTTGAATTGTTGTCCCATAGAATCAATCCACAGACATTTTTAGAGTATCTACAATGTGTGCCACAATGGATTAGGCACTGAGGATATAAAGCTATGTGCTAGATGAAATTTAATAGAGGAGAAATTTGAAGCAAGGAAATAAACTAGGAGGCTATTGTAATAGTCTAACTGTTAGGCAATAGGGATTGACTTAGATGGCGGTCATGAGAATGGAAAGAAATTAGATGTATAAGCATTTGAGGATGGAAAATCAACTACAACTGAAACCTGATAAGGTACGTGGGATAAGAAAAGGAGGCATTAAGGGTGACTCTGAGGTCATAAATTGTGGCAACTGTAAGGATGGTAGTTTCGCCAACATCTATAATGAACTAAGAAAGATGAATGAGTTAAGAAGAAAAGATAATGATTTCTATTTGCACACATTGAGTTTGAGATGCCTGTGAAACATTTTTTTCAAAATGCTAGATAGGAAAAAAAATATGTAGGACTGGAATTTAGGGCTAAGACCATAGCTGGATATATACATTTGGAGAACATCTGTACAAAGATGAGATTTGATCCTATGGGAGATAATGCTTCCACCAAGAAAGCAGATATAAACAAAAATGATGGAGAACCAATACAGAGCCTTCAGGGTACTAATAGCTCAAGAATGGCATATGAATGATCAACAAAAGAAGGCAACAAGGAGTCATCAAAGAAGTAAGAGGAAAATAAAAATGGAGTCACAAAAACCCATAGAAAAGAAAATATTCAAGAAGAAAGGGTGGTCAGTGACATCAAATGTTATAGAGAAATGATGGCTTGGAAATGTTCATTGGATTTGTCAACTAAGAGGTCATTAATAAGTAATGTTAGAAATAGTCATTTTAGTTGAGAGATGAGTTTTGAAGCCAGATTTCAAGGGTTTGATAAGTGATTAAGAAGACTTGAAACATAGGAAAAGAATGTGAACAACTTTTCCCCTCAAAAGATTAGTTGTGTGAGGAAGGAGAGATATAGGATACTTGAGGAGTTAGTTTTAAGGATGATGAAAACATAAGTACATTGATAGTCATCTATGCGTTGGAGCCAGTAGACAGTAAGAATTGAAGATTAAACATAGATTGGATTAGGCAATCTAATGGAAGAGACAAGAGGCAAATGTAAAAGTAGAACAATTAGCTATGTCAAACAGAGTCACCTCTTCATCAGTGAAAGGAGTACTTAAATAAGAGGGAAGAATGGGAGATAACTCCGGTGGGTTTTAAGATATAGAATAGAAGAGAATTAAGACATCATGGAGAATGACTTTTCTCAGTAAAATGTGGATTGAGGTTCTCTCCTGAGAGAGCTTGAAGAGAGTATAGAAGTTTTGGACCAATTCCTGTGAGAAGAATGAAAAAGAAATAAATAGAGTGAAAAGATTTCCTTGGTAGAGTGAAAGTCCAATTGAGTTTTGTAAAGAATAAATTTGTAGTGAACTTATCCAACACAATTGTGTGACTTCCTCCAACATCAGTAAACAGCAAATAAGTGGTAGCAGAGGAGACAGGCTGGCTACCATGAACATCAAAAGGACAGTGGTTTGAAAAGAAGAGAAGACACCCACCCAGAAACACCTGGCCGTGTAACCTTGAGCAAGTTACTTAACCCAAATTGCTTAGGGGCGGCCAGGTGGCTCAGTGAGTAAGAGCACCAGACCCAGTGTCAGGATGATCTGGGATCGAACGCGGGCTCAGATACTTAGCACCACACCCAGAAATAACTGGCCGTGTAACCTTGAGTAAGTTAACCCCAATTGCTTAAAAAAAAAAAAGAGGAGAGTGTAACATAGAACTCAAGTAGTCCTCAAAGTTTGTTAGCTATGGTATATGTAGCAGAGTGAGAAGATGCAACAGCTCATTCATCTGAGAATCAAAAACCACTGCTTCTAGATCTGGAAGCAATTAACATTGTACAGCTTGGGAATCTTGAGATATTGTATTTTATCTTGTCCTGTAAATATCCAGAGGGTCCTTGAAACAACACAATGTTTTCTCTACTATAAAATTCCCACACTGCAAGTCTAACCCAAAGCAATCCCCAGAATTATTTTTATAGTACTTAAGCTATTTTATCTAGAATTCTGAACTTAAGAACTCTCCCTATGAAATTAATAAATGTGACTTGGTGTAACACCAGTGCAATATTCAATGCCCACGGTGACTATCAATATGCTGGTATAGTTGTGAATCACAAAATGTAGCAGGCTCTCCACATGGAGAACATTTATTTAAATACCAAAAAGCTGAGTCCTAAAACCAGAAAGTCAAAGCCATTACAGTAGCCACAAAATTGGTACATATAGTTAATGCAGTGAACACCCATGTTCCCAAGCCTTCAAAACAAAACAGGCTGCCTCAGGCAAAGATCCTTCTCCCTTCACTTATGGTAAATGCCCAGCCTCCACACAGCTTGCTCCCAGATTCTCTGACCCCCTGCAGTTCCCATACCCGGCAACTGAGTATTTAACATCACTAGAAGTAGAAGAGCTGGGAGTTTGTTAGCCATAGGTATGTTGAGAGAGACTTAAATTTAATCTGGTCAGTTTCAAATGAAAAAACTAGAAGCAATAAGTGGAAGTTTTAGAAAGGAAGATTTCTGATAACAGAAAGAAAAACTTAACACACACACACACACACACACACACACACACTTAGTACTTGGTACAGTTCCTGGTACATAGTAAAACAAAAAGTGTCTATTGACTGATTGTCTATTATGATTGACTAACTGTATTTATTGAATAAACTGTATCAGGAGGTAGTGAGTAACTTTAGATGTTTGTGCATGGACTATTAGTATCTGAGCTGGGGTTGAATTAGATAAATCTTCAATTTCCTCCCAGTTCTGAGAAGCTATGATTTGATCATTCATTTTTCTCATCTTTTTCTGAAATTAATGATTATACTACCTCTTCCATTAGCTAATATCCCAAGACCGTGGAGTGAGTGAATGTTCTTTCTTTAAAGAACTTTGAGCTTCTAAGGAAGAATTGTAAAATATTTCTTCGTTGTGAGAAATGTAAATAAAAAGAATATTTTTGGAACTTTAGATTGATTAATGATAATAATTTTTATTGATCATACTTTGTTTGGCTATATATTCTTATTTTACCAAGTACCACATGAGAAATAGACCACTCTACATATTTTTTAATGTTTTCAGTGTCATAGAAATATTTTGTATTTATCTTAGTCAGGCTAGAATATTTACATTTCTTTTTCAAATAGTGAAATTATTTCTCTTGCACATATATTCCATAAATCATATTTTAGATGCTAACTCAGTCTTTTAAAAGAAATCCTCTATTAAAAGCTACATGACATATTTCTATGGAAAAAATTTTTTAAATAAAGAATCAACTTTGCAAAGCAATGAATCAATGTTTCCTTTAAATTAAATTAATCTAACTTAATTAAAAACAGAGCAAAAAGAAGAACAAACAACTCCCATCAATCCCATATAGATTAGTTCCAAATACCAAGCAACAGTACTTTACAGTATAAATGGGAGAATAAGGCCAATGATTGCCATGGAAAGCATAATATTGAAACAGAAAGAGAATAAACAGATCCACATGAAAATGTGCCAAAGTAAATCCAATGCTGGTTGTA
The DNA here is from genome assembly GCF_028583685.1 of Petaurus breviceps papuanus. Classification (NCBI taxonomy): domain Eukaryota; kingdom Metazoa; phylum Chordata; class Mammalia; order Diprotodontia; family Petauridae; genus Petaurus; species Petaurus breviceps. Next base: position 12,610,049 of record NW_027185860.1, on the reverse strand, counting down.
CTGGTGAAAATGAGTACATATTATGAAATGTATGGATGTTGACCTGTTATTTTCAAAGTATGTTTCAAGTACACTTTACATTGCTAGATTTTAGACAATAAATGAACAATTTGCAAACTTCAAGTAGTCAATAATACATTTATATTTAATAGATTTATTTTACCTAACTTTTCTCCTATTCTGAATGGAAATCATTTTAGGTTTTACAAAGCTATTCGAAGGTGAACTATTTTATAACATTCTACAATTAGAAACATTATCTACATATTATTTCAACTGAACTTCACAACATTTATTTCAGATAAGTAACACAAGTATGTGGATTCCATTTTACAGATGAGGAACCTGAGGCCAGAAGAAATTAAGTACCTGCTTCATATTTATACAACTAATAAAATGTCAGAAAATCAAACCCAGTTTCCTTACTCTGACTCAAATGATCTTTCCAAAACACTAAACCCTTTCTGCTTTAGGGAAGTGAGAACATTAAACAATCTCATTCTTAGAATAGAGAAAGATGTATTTTCAAGCCCCTTATTTTTACCAAAGTACTAGATCTGGGATACTAGACAGCACTTTGTTTCAAGGATTTGTATTGCCTTTTTAAAAAATCAGTTTAGCAAACATTTATAAAGCACTAATGGCTTTGTTAAGTGTAGTGGATTGAGAGTAAGCTTTGGAATCAAGAATACCTAGGTTCAAAACCTGCCTCTGAAACATGCTGTCTATGTAACCATGCATTACTTTATGCCTTCAGAAAATTAATGACTGTTAATTACACATCAGTGAACAATGCATAGAAAAGGGGAATTTCTTCACAGGAAACTGCCTAAACCATTTAAAGCTGAGGCCTAGTTGTTATGTGAAATATGCTAGATGTTGAAAAAACCAATATGAAAAAATTTAGTTTCTGTATTCAAGAAACTGACAATCTTGGAGAGAAGGTGAAACATGTACAGGAATAATTTTGTGATTCAATGAATAAGTACACAAAAAGAGATCAAACAAATATTCTAAGAGATAAAAAGAAGAATCACTTACAATTGGATGGAGCAGAGAAGGCATCATAGAGAGGTAGGTGACATGTGAATTCCACTTTGAAGAAGCAATTGGAGATGCATGTGGGACAAGGGACTTTAAAAAAATAGATTCCTTTGAAAACATTAATTTTTTTTTCAAAAATGTTATTCTAATGCAGTTGAATTTCTGAACCTGATCTGTTTTCTTCTATCTCAAATTATGAAGTAGACTGCCATTTGCTAAAGAATTTTCCTATGCCAAGCCATATCAACAATACATAAGCAGAAACCATTACCAATTCCCTAGTGTCTCATTATCTTTTTGGAATCTTACCATCCAAGACTCCCATAAAAGGTTAAATTTCTTTGTCAAAGGTTAAATTTCTTTGGTCATCCAAATTTTCTTAATAATGTGGGAAAGTTTATTCAGAATAAATTTTTTCTGGGAAAAAACAATACAAAACAAAACAATTTTGCTTCCAACTTATGATCCCATCCTGTTTATATATTTTTTCAAAAGCTTGAAAGAAAATACCTACACATTATCACTTAGCAGTTTGAAAATGGGAGTCCATATTAGTAATCAGAGAGTTATTAATTTTGGAATATTCAAGTCATTTTGGTAGATGTATTTTAGTTACTTCAGTTGAAAAATGGGTAGAGTTGGTAAAAGTTTCTTTATTCCAGAAAATAGCTGGTATTTATATAGATTTTTAAGGTTTGCAAAGCGTTTTATAGAAGTTTGCTTCATGTTAACCCCCAAACAATCCTGCTGTGTAGGTACAATTATAATCTCTGTTTTACAGATGAGGAGACTGAGGCATTAAGTGCCTTGCCCATGATCATTCAGCTATACAGAATCTGAGGTTGGGAACTTCTGGAGCTCTGGGGCCACAGACAGTGGGGGAATCAAGTGGCAGATCAAAGAGGGATGGCAGGGATCTCTCTGCTGGTGCACAGGCAGCATTCATTCTTTCTTTTCCCTGTCTGGGTCTGGTTCACAGTTCTGGGATGATGATCATTGGTGGGGTAGTTCTCCCTCCCTCTCCTCCCCCGCCCCTCATGACAGCACACAATCGAGTATAGGATGTGCAAATACTTTCACATTAGACTTTAGTCAGATTATAAAGGACTGTGTCAGATGTAATGAACAATGGAAAAGAGGAAACAAAACCAAGCAAGAAAAAGAGCAGGTAGTTTGCTTCAATCTGGATTCAAACTCAGTTCTTTCTCTGGATTTCTCTCCATCATGAGTCTTTTGGGGTTGTGAAATAGTTATTAAAAGAATCCAGCGTTCACCTCCTGAAAAAGGTCCCAAATTGCAAACTCCAAGGAATACTGTAACCAAATTCCTGAATTATCAAGTCAAGGAAAAAGTACTTCCAGCAGCCAGAAAGAAACAATTCAAATATTGTAGAACTACAGCAGAATCACACAGGACCTTGCAGCTTTTACATTAAAATATTGGAGGGGAGCAGCTAGGTGGTGCAGTGAGTAAGAGCGCCAGCCCCAGAGTCAGGAAACCCGGGATCAGTTCCGGCCTCAGACATTTAACACCCACACAAAAATAACTGGCTGTGTAACCTTGGGCAAGTTACTTAACTCCAATTGCTTTTTAAAAAAATTAAGAAGTAAAAAATATTGAGGGGATTGGAATATGATATATTGTAATGCAAAGGATCTTGGACTACAACCAAGGATCAACTACCCAGCTAAATTGAGCATAATCTTTCAGGCAAGGAGATGGTCAGTCAATGAAGTAAGGTACTTCCAGGCCTTTCTGTTGAAACACAAGATCTGGCAGCTGCTACACTGAGCAATCAAAGGGCTTAGAATATGATATTCTGGAAGTCAAAGGAGCTGGGATTAAAATGAAGAATCACCTACCCAGCAAAACTGAGCATCATGTTTCAGGGGAAAATATGGCCATTCAGTGGAATAGAGGACTTTCAAGCATTCTTGTTGAAAAAAACAGAGTTGAATAGAAAATTTCACATTCAGATACAAGAAGCAAGAGAAGCACAAGAAGGTAAACAGGGAAAAGAAATCATAAGGAACAAATCAAAGTTGAACTATTAACATTCCTACATGGAAAAACAATAATTGTAACTGATGAAACTTTTGTCAGTATGAAAATATTTCAAAGGAATATATATATATATATATATATGTATACATATATATATGTATGAGGGTATATGGGCATATGAATATATATGTGAATGTGTGTATATGTTTACAGGTATACATAGATAGAGGGCACAGGACCAATTTAACAGAAAGGGATGATACTTAAAAGTGAAATTAAGAGGTAAGAGAGGAATATAATGAGAGGAGATGGGGAGAGACAGAATGGGATAAACTATCTCATATAGATGAGGCAAGGGAAAATGGTCACAATGGAGGGGAAGAATAGGAAGGCAAAAGGGTCAACCTTATTCTCATTGAATTTGGCTTGAGGAGGGAATGACATACACACTAAATATGGTATCTCACCCTACAGGAGGGTAGGGGGGAAGGGGATGAGACGGTGGATAATGGAAGGGTGGGCATGTTGAGGGGGATGGAAGTTGGAAGCACCCACTTTTGAAAAGGGATGGGATCAAAGTAGAAAATAGAACAAGTGGGAGGTGGGATAGGAGGGAGGGAAATTTAGTCAGTCATTTACAATATATCTACGATGTTAATGTTTTGCATTAGCTACACATGTACAATCTATATTGAACTGCTTATCTTCCCAGTAAGGGTGGGTGACAAGGGAGGAAGGGAATGAATCTGGAATTCAAAGTTTTAAAATCAAATGTTTAAAAATATGTATATACTATTATTAATGCTATTTTACATGTAATAGGGAAAGAAGATATATAGACACTGGGGCATAGAGATCCACAATGCCATATTGGAAAAGTCAAAGGGGGTATGGGAGAAAGAATAGGAGAGAGCAGATTGGAGGAGGAGATATCCTGTGGGACTGCTATTTTGGGGCGGTGGGTAGGGGAAAAATGGGGAGAAAATTTGTAACTCAAAATCTGGCGGAAATGAATGATGTAAAGCAGAAGTTAATAAAGCATTTGAAAAATGAAAAAAAAAGAATACTAAAATCCACAAAGGAGAGATTAATAAAATTGAAATTAAGAAAAGTATTGAGCTAATAAATGAAACTTAGAGCTAGTTTTCATGGGGAGAAAAAACAAAATTGATAAATCTTTAATCAATATGACTAAAAGAAAGAAAATCAAATTACCTGTATCAAAAATAAAAAGGGTGAACTTACCTCCAATGAAGAGGAAATTAAAGCAGTAATTAGGAATTATTTCTCCCAGTTATATGGCCATATATTTGACAATCTTAGTGAAATGGGTGAATATTTACAAAAATATAAATTGTCTAGATTAACAGAAGAGGAAGTAAAATGCTTAAATCACCCCATCTCAGAAAAAGAAATTGAAAAACGTATCAGTGAACTCCCTAGGAAAAAATCTCTAGGGTCAGATGGATTTAGAAGCAAATTCTATAAAACATTTAAAGAACAGTTAATTCCAATGCTTTATAGATTATTTTGGAAAATTGGAGGAGTCCTACCAAATTCTTTTTATCATACAAATATGGTACATGTGATACCTAAATCAGGAAGAGACAAAAACAGAAAGAAAACTATAGACCAATTTCCCTCATGAATATAGATGCAAAAATTTTAAATAATATATTAGCGAAAAGACTACAGCAACTTATCACAAGAATATTACACTTTGATCAGGTAGGATTTATTCCAGGAATGCAAGAATGGTTCAATATTAAGAAAACTATCAGTATAATTAATCATATCATCAACAAAACTAGCAGAAACCACATGATTATCTCAATAATTCAGAAAGCCTTTTGACAAAATACTATACCCATTCCTATTTAAAATGCTAGAAAGCATAGGAATAGATGCAATTTTCCTTAAAATGATAAGTAGCATCTACCTAAAACCATCAGCAAGTATTATATGTAATGGGGGTAAGCTAGAGCATTTCCAGTAAGATCAAGGGAGAAAGAAGGATGTTCGTTATCACCCCTGTTATTTAATTTGGCACTAGAAATGTTAGCTATAGCAATAAGAGAAGAAAAAGAAATTGAAGGAATTAGAATAAACAAAGAAGAGGCTAAGCTATCTTTGCAGATGATCAGATGATATACTTAGAGAATCAAGTAAAAAACTACTTGAAATAATAAATAATTTTAGCAAAGTTGCAGGATATAAAATAACCCACATAAATTCTCAGCATTTCTATTATTTCTAACAAAGCCCAACAGCAAGAAATAAAGAGAAATTCCCTTTAAAGTTATTGTGAACATTATAAAATATTTAGGAGTCTACCTGCCAAAACAAACCCAAGAACTATATGAGCACAAGTACAAAACACTTCACACAAATAGTAAGATCTAAATAATTGGAAAAACATCAGTTGCTTGTGGTTAGACCAAGCTAATACAATAAAAATTATAATATCACCTAAATTCATTTACATATTTAGTACCATAACAATCAAACTACCAAAATATTGTTTTATAGAGCTAGAAAAAAATAACAAAATTAATCTGGAAGAATAAAAGATCCAGAATATCAAGGGAATTAATGAAAAAAAATGCTAGGGAAGTTGGCCTAGCCATACTAGATTTTGAACTGTATTATAAAGCAGTAGTCATCAAAACTACTTGGTACTGGGTGAGGAATAGAGTAGTGAATCAGTGGAATAGATTAGGTACCCAAAGACACAATGACTATAGTAATGTACTGTTTCATTTATCCAAAGACTCCATCTTTTGGGATAAGAACTCACTTTTTGATAAAAACTGATGGGAAAACTGTAAAATAGCATGGCAGAAAGTGAGCATAGACCAATATCTTACACTGTATACCAAAATCAAGTCTAAATGGGTGCACAATCTAGGTATAAAAGGTGATAGATACTATAAGCAATCTGGGAGAGCAAGGAATAGTTTACCTATCTGGAGAAGGGAAGAATTTATGACCAAACAAGCAATAAAGAGCACTGCAGAATGCAAAATGGATTAATTTTGATTACATTAAGTTGAAAAGGTTTTGTACAAACAAAGTCAATGTAATCAAGATGATGGGGGAAGTGGAAAACTGGGAAAGAATTTTTACAACCAGTGTCTCTGATAAAAGCCTCATTTCTAAAATATACAGAGAACTGAGTGAAATCTATAAGAATATAAGTCATTCCCCAATTGATAAATGGTCAAAGGACATAAACAGGCAGTTTTCAGAGGAAGAAATTAAAGATATCTATAAGTAAATAAAAAAATGCTATAAATCACTATTAATTAGAGAAATGCAAATCAAAACAACTCTGAAGTACCACATCTTACTGGTCGCATTGGTTAACATGACAAAATAGGAAAATGATAAATGCTAGAGAAGATGTGGGAAAAATTGGAACACTACTGCCTTGTTAGTGGGGTTGTGAACTGATCCAGCCATTCTGGAGAGCAATTTGGAATTATGCCCAAAGGGCTATAAATAAGTGCATAGCCTTTGACCCAGCAATGCCACTTTTGGGCTGTATCCCAAAGAGATCATACAAGTGGGGAAAGGACCCATATACACAAAAATATTTATAGCAAATCTTTTTGTGGTGGCAAAGAACTGGAAATCAAAGGGATGCCCTTCGATTGGGGAATAGCTAAACAAGCATATGAATGTAATGGAATACAACTGTGCTGTTAAGAAATGGACTTCATAATTATGTGGAGAGTCTTATATAAACTCATGCTGAGTGAGGGGAGCAGAACCAGGTGAACCCTGTACACAATTACAGACATATTGTATCTATGATGGCTAACTTGGATAGACTTAGCTCTTCTCAGCAATACAAGGTTATGAGATGACTCCAAAGGACTCATGATGGAAAGAGATATCCATGTTCACAGAAAGAATTGTGAAGTCTGAACGCAGATTGAATCAAACTACTTTCTCTCTCCCTTTTTCATTTTGTTTTGGTTTGTTTCTTCTTTGTTGTTCTATAGTGTCAAGGTATATGTATAACCTATATCAGATTGCTTGCTTCCGTGGGGAGGGGGAGGGGGAGAGAAAATCTAGAACTCAAAATCTTGTGGAACTGAATGTTATAAATAAAAGTAAATAATTTTTTTTAATGAAAGACAAACAGCAACAACAAAGAAAGAGCATTTGACTTTGAATAAGAAAAGTGTTATCATTGCTTTCCCCATGACACTTTCCTAGCTTTGTGACTATGGAACATTCACATATAATCTCTGTGTACTTCATTCTCCTCAACCTCTAGAAAGGGATTAGTAACACATACTACATACCTCAAAGAGATATGTTACTCAAATGGGAAAATGTATGAAACATGGAGCTTTATAAAATGTTCATATTGACTCCACTGCAATCTCCTTTTTGCTGTCTCAGACTTCCCATTTCTCCACCTTACATACATCCAACATACTAGTGCAGGCTAATCTAAAGCCATGCATGCAAACATTGCGGAGTTACAGAATCTAGAGTTTTATTCTCAGTGGCCATGCATTCCAACCTGTAGCTGAAAGGAATTCCATTATAGCATATCAGATAATCATCTCATTTCTATTTGATAATCACCACATTTTTTGTGACTTCAAAAGTAAATTTTCTTCTTTGCAACTTTTCCCCATAGTTCCTGGTTTTCTTCCTTTCTGATCAAACAGAATAAACCTAATACCTCTTCCATAGGACTGTTTTTTTTTAAATTCTTGAATATAACTATCACCTATAAATCTTCTCTTCTATAGGAATTGGCATCCCTAGGTCCTTCAAATGATCTTAATATAATTTTTATATGAACTCAAGACCATTTACTATTTTGATTATTCTTCTCTGGAAAATCTCCAGCACATCAGTGTCCTTTTAAAATTAAGGTGTCCAGAACAAAACACAGTACTATTAGAAATACTTTGATCATATCAAAATACAGTGTGTCTATTAACTATGTCTATTTATACAGGATGTCCCAAAAGTCTCAGTGAAATTTTAAGCTATTAAAGCTTAAATAGGACATCCCAAAAGTCTTGGTGTAGTTTTAAGTTATTAATAAAGCTGATATTACTCATATTCTTTCCTTTATTTCATTACAGATAATGGCCTATAGCATTTTTCCCTCTGCTTTATCTTTCCCTGGTTTGCACATACAGTTTAAAAATGTATCTGTAAGAAATATGTAGCTCATTAATTTTAGGACTACATAATTTCTTGAATTACTCACAATCCAACATTAAGGAATTTTATTTTAATCTCTATGTATTTTATGCTTTCCTTTTATTCTTACAAATTCTTTATATATGCAGAAACTGAAAGATATTTGTATTCTTGACCCACAAATAAAAAAAACTGAGATTGAGTTTTTTAATATATGGTTCAGAGTCACAGAAGAAATCTAGGGTTATAAATCAAACCTCTTTGTTTAGTGAGTTCAATAACAGACTATCTCCCTTGGACACTTTACATAAGTGATATTTGAGAATAATGCTAGACATAGTCTTTATAGTCTCAGCACTTTAAAGATCCTTATATCAGTTTATAAATTTCAAGTTTAACACATTTTCTCTGTACTGCTTTTAATTTAGTATTTTATTATGGGAGATCAAATTTTTTCTCTGGGTTGTCAGGAAATAGTCATCCAATTTTACTAAGTTCTAACAATAGGTGTTATCCATAAAACTGTAAGAAGGAATCAAAATTAGGCTAAATTGTTGGCTCAAATCCTAGATTAATAATTGTTTATGGATGAATAAAATAGTAGATGATATCTATAAGATGAAGCAATGATCTAAATGTTAATATCTGTCTAGCTATATTTTCTATGTTATCTGCCTTTTTTTTTTACTCAGCAATGAAATAGTTAATATTTTTTAATTGGTAAACCCAAATTATGGAGGTATTTCCTAGGGAAATAAGAAAATAACAATATAAAAAAAAACCTGATTTTTCAATATCATCTGTTACTGATTCTGAATAATGGGATATTATGATATTATAAACAACTGTTTATGTCATGTTGCATAAGATACAAGATCATTGTAATAATAAGATTAGACCTAGTACTATTGTGTTATTAATAGTGACCAACTCCAGTGTCTGTATGTCTATCCTTGCTGTCCCAGCCCTACTGTCTCAAGACTTAATAGAAGTTTTCAAAACACATCTAGCTTTGGTCAATGAAAAAACTGCAGACCTTCATCAAAGTGTATCTTAACTCACTCAGTGGATGGCTTAAGGAGACCTTTGAGGACAAGTGAAAAAAGGAAGGATATTATCAAAGGAACTCATTACTACCAGAACAATCGCATCCACCCTACCTCCCCAATACCATGGCAGCGAATTAAAAATCGCATCCACCCTACCTCCCCAATACCATGGCAGCGAATTAACACCTACAAGCTAGGGAAATAACTGGCCCCTTCAATCTGGAGAAGGAGCATCCATCTCCAAATCAGAACAGGAAAGGGATGTAACTAGGCTACTCATGTCTGGAGTCTTTCTTTCATTAGCTAGTGTCTTATTTTGACAAACTGTCAGACAGTTTGAAATATTACTGATATATGTGAGATTTGCACAAGCAAGGCTAAGTGATGAATCAAGTCACTATTGTTATTGTGCCTGCCTATTATCTACTGTAACAGCAAATGGAACCCACATTTGGGGAGACAGCTTTCCTAAATAAGAAGAAATTTTCTGTTAAGACTAGTCTGCTGTAGTAATCTTTTTTTATTTACATGGTTCAAGTTAATAGTGTTCTTTGAAGCACAATTGTCTGTAAGTTTATACGCTAAAAAATCCAGCATATTTTTTTCCATTTTATGTAACTTCTGCAAAAAAATTGATCTAGGGGCGGCCAAGTAGCACAGCGAGTAACAGCACTGGCCCCAGTGTCGGGATGACCTGGGGGTTCGAATCCCAGATGAGACACTTAGCATCCACCCAGAAACACCTGGCTGTGTAACCTTGAGCAAGTTACTTAACCCCAATTGCTTAAAAAATGAATGAATGAATGAATACCAATTATTATTTTAAAAATTGATCTATTTAGTCTCTATCCCCTTAAATCACCCTAAGATAACAGTGGCTTCTGTAAAGGTCATTTTTTTAAGCTACTCCAAATATTTTAATAAGAGTTCTCTGCAAGGCATTTAAAACACCAGTTTGTGAGGATAAACTCTGTGGGAGAGAGAATACAAATTTATGATGGGTCCTTCTCATAGGAACATGGTTGATGATCAGAAGTCCAGTCACCAGTAGCATGCCACTAGCCAGTTGCTTACTGGTTGAAATGAAAATGGTTGAAAACCACTTGCTTACTGTTGGGAGCGAAGGCCTTAGGGCCAAGTACCCTTCCCCCGTAAGAAAGCCACACCCCCGAATACCCTGTCCTGAGAATCAGCCGACCGCGAAAAATACCTGATGTTCTAACCACAGAAGTTTCGTTGCTACAACTGCTGAACAAGTTGCTACAACTATAGAAGTTTCAGTTGTTACCCATGGAAACCCCCCTCACTCCCCCCTTTCTTTATTTCCTCATCCCCCAAGAGTATATATGCTTTGCTTTAGCATAATAAAATCAGACCTTGACAAAAACTCCCTTGGTCTCACTCTTTCTTTCCCACCCATTCCTTTGCAGGCTGGGTCCTCCTCGACCCCACGAATAACTTGGTCCCGCTGGACGGGACAGCTTACCCCTGTGGTGGCCAGTGAGCATGATCAGAACGGTGCCCCGGATGATGCTAGTTTGAAGTCTCCTCACCTGCTGGCTGAAGGGCTTTTTGCCATGACTTAGCAGCTTTCTAGGCACGTCCTCAGGAGAGTAAGACCTAGGCATTTTTCAAATCTTTTCCACATGGGTTCCTCCCTTCTTATCACCACCAACTGACTTTGAAATAGTAGCAGGCATCTTCTCTTTCTTTTTCCTTTCAATCCAGATTTTTGGTGCAGCATATTTCTGCTTGTACACGGCTCTCCAGAAATACATTGCAGACCTGGAGTATCTATCTACCAATCCCTTAGGCCAGGGCTTGGCTCCAACCGCAATGCTTTTGAGGCTTTTTCACCACCTTTTCAGTCACATCTTCCTTTATGTTCTCTTTTTTCCTTTTTGACCTTCTTTCCTGTAGTTCCTTTGGGGTCTTTTTGTCTGCCATCTTGAGAGAAGGGAAAGAGTCAATGTTATTTTTAATATAGTGATTAATACCTGAACCAAACAGACATTCTGAGATAACTGCTGCCTCCCAATACTGTCTTTGGATTAATTATAGGAACTAACCCATGGTTCTAAGACAAAGCACCTACATTTGAGGTCTCTTAGGTTCAAGGATCAATTGTAAGGGAGTAGACCGTCCAATAATGTCAGGTGTCCTTTGTCTAACTGACAGATGTCCCTTGTCTAATTAGCATTAAGAAAAGACTATCCATGAATTGATATGCACTTCACCTAACCAATCAGCACTCTTAAATTTTCAAGAACACTTGAAAAAGGGGTGGGTTTTGATAAAGACCAGTGAATTTTTCTTTCTGTATAATCTGGAGCAGTCCAGCTTCAAATTCCTCTGGTGCTGAAGACTAATCTTATTAACCTCATACAGATACAAGTACTTGTATTGTTGTGGCTTGTCCTTTCTTCTTGAAGAGGGGGAAGGGAATGTCATGACTTTCAAGTGAATTGGATTTAAATGAAGCAAGACTATGTTGCCAGTCTCACTCTCTCATCCCAAGTCATTTGGGTCCCCTGACAAGATATAGATCGGGACTACAGGAGGTGGCCTTGATGCAGTGGGAGACCTTGGATTTTTTAAGCCAAGGTCTTTCCCAAGTCTCAGTTTGTCTGAGGCAACACCCATTCAGTGATTAAGGTTAGGTAACAAATGAGGCAAAGAATGGTTTCTTTTACCTAGTCCAAAAACAAAATCAATCTGGGAGAGGATAGACCTCAGGATTTCCAGTCAAAACAGAAACAATTGCTATTTAAACTCATTCTGAGCCATCAGGACCCAAATGATGACCAGATGAGGCTTGAACTGGGACTTATTGTTGGCCAATCAGTGAGAGCCGGACAGTGTAGATTTGCTGTCATAGGATCAGAAGAAACTCTTCAGGAGTGTTCCCTTCATCTGAAACTACCTAAGGAGACTAGTGGCAGCATTTACAACCCTATGCTATCTAACCCCTTACCACTGAAGATCTAGCTGCTATACATTTAAAAAGATCAATCAAATAAGACCAATTAATTAAAAGAAAACAATACAACATTGGGTAATTTGACTTCTAAATAGAGGAAAGATTTTAGACTTTCCAAGTTGGGAGAGGGAAAGTGAATAGGTGAAATTCCCTGAAATCAGAAAAAGAAGTGTCCCACTCACCTCAAGTGTCTACAAACAACCAAAGGAATATGAAACAATGACTGACTCGTCAGTACAGGACAGTTCAGATAAAATTTATGGATTGATTGGGATGTACAATTGTGAGAAAATGCCTTACATCATTCTTTGGATCTTACTGGTCAGCACAACCTTAGTCCTTAACATAGCCATTAGTTAAGGGTCTCTAAGTAGCAGCTATGGGTGGTCCAGCTTTCCAGCCACACAGGGTTAGGTTCAAATAATGTAATAAGTTTTTTCATAATTCCCATTATCGAATAAAGTTTTCTCACATGACAGAAGTTGGACTAGACCCATAATTGAATAGAAAGAGAACTGAGCTAACTCTAGAATTGATTCACAAGATGGAGTCAATATGGTTCACTCAATTCCCACAATTAACCACTTGCTCTCCTAATCCCTTCTAGTTCCTCAGATAAAAGGAATATACAATATAATATAAAAAATGCAAAAATTGAACATGTAGAGAAATATAGATGCAGAATGCCTATCTAAATAAAAAGTTAAATTTCTCTTTAAATTACTGGCAGAAAAAAGCATGGGAATTAATAAGACAGGTCAAAGGTAATATGACAGGATCATATAGCAACCCTATGATGAGGTATGGGCTCTGGGAGCCCCCTCAAGCTCTCCTTGAGTCCTTGAGGTACAAGTTCTGGGAAACCCCATTAAACTCTGATTAAATTGTCTCATTTGATGAGGCTTTTGCTTGAGGCAATAAGTTTTACATTATGGGCCCAAATCTCTGTTTGGCATCCCTGGTACTAGATTTCCCACCTTTAAGCCACCCTTGAACTAGCCTAGCCCACCATTGTCTGTAGTCTCCACATAGCCTCCAGCAACTTCCCACCCTTAATCACTCATTGACCTCATTAACTCCTCCTGAAGACCCTCCCCAAACCCCTCCTCCAGACCACCCCTAGATTCCTCCCACAACCTTCTATATATAAGACTCCATCTTGTCTCCATGTTTGAGAGAGCGCCAGAGAATAGTGAGAGGTCCATAGAATGAACTAGCACAGACTTACTCTGTGTCCAATGCTAGCAAACTTTTCTTTGGCTGAGAGAAGACTTGAGTCAAATTCATTCAGCAGGACCTGGAGTGTTGGTATTTTGGGGTCTCCAGAGCAACTCTAACCCTTTTTATGGGTAACCTCTTCACCTAGACACACTGTAATACAATAATTTTCAAATTCTTTTTTTTAATTCAATTTTTAATTTATTAATTTGTTTGTTTCCTTTTAGTTTACAGGATTCAATTCCACAATTCCTTGAATTTCACATTTTGTCCCCCTCCTTCCCCTCCCCCCCCCATGGCGTCTTATAATCAAGTATAGGATCTGTAAATACTTTCACATTATACAATGGTCAGGTTATAAGGATGGATTGTACCAGCTGGAATGAAAAATGGTAAAGAGGACATAAAATCAAATAAGAGAACAAAAAAGATCAGGTATTTTGCTTCCACCTGGATATAAATTTAGTTCTTTCTAGTTCTTTCTCTGGATGCACGTTTTTGGGATTGACCCATATCCCTGCATTGTTGAGAAGAGTCCAGTCTATCAAAGTTGGTCATCACACATACGTTGTGTCTATAATTGTGTACAAATTCCTCCTGGTTCTACTCTTCTCACTAATTTTCAAATTCTTAAAGGCCAGTTGAGTGGTTCTTGCCAGCAATGAGGAGGCATTCTTAGATTTTTAAGAAAACAAATAAATGGGATAATACACAGGATCACAGGATCATAGAGTTAGAAAGGGACATTAGAGGTCAACTAGTATCCTATCCTCATTTCAGATAAATTGAGACCCAGATTTTATATTGTTTTAATCCTGCATGTATTCAAATGTAATTTAGCTTAAAGTACCACAGTATAGTAATCACAATACTAAAATAATAATAGCTAGCATTTATATAGCACTTTAAGATTTGAAAAGCCCTTTGCAAATAATATCTTATTTTATCCTCACAACAATTCTGGGAAATATGTGTTAGACTTATCTATGTTCCCTGTGGAATAGTGCACAGATAAAGTTAGACAGCTCTAGAGTTGAATTAATTCTTACTCTGCTTGAATATTTCCCCCCATGAGCTAAATAGTATCTAGCAGACTGAATCAATACATCTTCCAAAGATTCCTGACTTTCACTTAAGGAATAACCATGACATTTAAAAAATATTATTGAGAGATGAATTCTGAATGCGAGGTTTTTGTTTTGTTTTGTTTTGTTGCTTTTTGGAGGGGGGAGGGTAGGCAATTGGGGTTAAGTGACTTGCCCAAGGTCACATGGCTAGTTTTTTGTGTTAAGTGTCTGAGGCCAAATTTGAACTCATGTCCTCCTAACTCCAGGGCCAGTGCTCTATTCACTGCGCCACCTAGCTGCCCCAGCTAGGTTTTCTTATATCAAATATTTCTATATTGAATTTCTGGGAGGCATCATGCATAATAAATGTATGCCAGTTGTGGAGTTAGAAAAATCTGGCTTCAAGTCTTGCCTTTGACTAGTTGAGGGACCACAATAAAAATTGCTTTACCTCTCAGCACCCCATGTCACTGTAGGACTTTACAGAGAAGTTGCTGATCTGAAGGGTTGAGTGAATTTCCATACTAAGAAGTCCCTGCTCCCAGTGAAATTATGGGTATATGTCATTCCTTGCCCTCTCCCATGCATCATGCTTTACATTCCCCCTTTGATCAAAAAAAAAATTTAAATTCCTACTGTGATTTGATAAGCAAATGTTTAGCAATCTTTTTGCTAGGCAAGCCAAATTTCCCACATGTTGCTTTCCCTTGTGGCTAAGTAGACTGATCAGTGCCATTAAAATATTCTTGTTTAATCAGAAAATAAGAATTGAAGAGGCTCATCCAAATTCAATTCAATTTAACACTTATTAAGTGCCTACTATGTGAGAGACCCCATACTAAGCACTGGGGATACAGGGACAAAACTATTACAATCCCTGCTGTTAAGTAGCAGATGGGACATGAATACAGAATAGTAAATATAAACTATGCACAAAGTTGTGCAAAATGATTTCAAGAGGGAAAAACATTAACAACCTGGAAATATTTATAGACAAAATTTTTTATGCACAGAATTTATAGGGTGTTGATTAGATAAGTAAGAAAGCATTCATACCAAATTGTCAATTTCATCTCTTTTAAATGAATTGATGTTAATAAAGGAACTAAACCTTTACTTCCTGTTTTGGATGCATTTACGTCCTCTATCCTAACACTAAATTATAGAATTGTATTTAATTAGGTAATAGAGTCTAACAATTTGTACTTCCTTTAAACTAAGGACCCATCATTTTGACCTCTAGAATTGACTTGATCTGCCATGACTATGACCAAAGACTGGAACATTTTGACAGCGCACTCTGCAAAAAGCTTTTCTATATGGAGACTTTACCAAATTGATGGAAATATGCACACAAACTGGAAGTGCATGATTTACTCAATACATTAGGATGAAATTGGTCTAGAGCCAAAAGTCACTTAAAGAGAAAAATTATGAAGAATGAAGGTGTGAAATAGCATGCTCCTTCATTTAAAACACTAATTGTGTGGGTTTAAGAAGTGACTCACAAATACTGTTTCTTATGACTATAGAAGTGGCTATCTTATGTAGCATGCATAGTGATATGCATATAGAGAGTACCTTAGCTCCTTCCACTGGTCATGTATGTGCTTTCCTCATAACAGATATCACATGGCTACTACAGAAAGTCCCTGATAAAAAGGTCCTTTTTTTCCTCACTTCAATAATTCAGGTATCAGTGTGATTTCATTGGTAAGGATATTCCCACCATTGATGCTAGATACAATCTGTTTATGCTGGGGTGAACAATGTTCATGGGTTACTGTGGATAAAAAGTCATGTTGTGGACACATAAGCAGTTAGTAAAAGAGAGAATATCAAGAAAAATCCATGTTCACGCACAATTATTTCACAAGGAATTTCCACATGAGTGAGTGTAGCCTTCTTTTAACTGACTGCCTAAAAGAATAGACTGAATCTCTAAAACTGGTGAGAATGAGGTATTTGTTCTTTCTATCTCTTTCTGGATCACTCTCTTTTCTGTGAACTTCTTCCTACTGATTCAAAAGGTGAAGATCACAGTTGATCCACAGCATGGGAACCATAAACTGAATGGGTGGAAGGGGGAAGAGAAACTTCCCTTGCTACCTCTCTTTTACCCATGCTCCAGGAAATGGGTCTTGTGGTGTTTGTTTTTCTTCAGTTTCATTTATCTTTCTCAGTTGACAATGCCAGTGGCAATCCACACCAGTCCTAGGGAGTACAAACCATGGTGACCTTTGAACCAAGATGGCAGGTTCAATGGTTGCAGTTATACAGCCTAGCAGGGAAGGCCAGAGAAGTCAAGGTTCCTGGGACTCAAACCTGAAAGAGGGTGGGGGGAGGGTACTTTGGACTTTTTTTAGACTTGCATTTGGGACTGTGCTTTATAGGAACTGAGATAAGCTATGTCACTAATCCCTTTCTCCTCTCTAAGGAGGGAGGTAGATTAAACCCCACATGTTAGAGGGAATAAATTTGTATATTTGTGATTATATCTTTTGAAATATTTTTTGTAAAAGCTAATTCAACTGTTAGGAGCTAAATAGAACTGGGTTGTAAGGAATCCCTGAGGGAATACCATCTACAAGGGGTGGAGCCATTTGCAGAAAGCCTAGATACCCAAACTCTACCCTCCCCTCCTTTGTGAAATCTAATCTATCTAACCCTACAAGCAATGAGGCCACAGTAGTCAGTTACAATTGTTCTCTCAATGGGAGAGGAAGGAAGAAAGGAGAAAATATAGACTTAAAAATAAAATGGATTTTTTAAAATTAATCTTCAGGAAAATATTTTACACATTAACAACTACATTGTTCAATGACTGACTCTAATAGACTTAGCTTTTCTCAGCAACATAGGGATCTAAGACAACTCCAAAAGACTCATGATGGCAAATGTTATACACATCGAGAGAAAGAACTTTGGAGTCTGAATGCAGATGGAAGCATACCATTTACTCTCCTTTTCTTTTGTTGTTTTGTTTCTCTTTCTCGTGGTTCCTTACATTAGTTCTAATTCTTCTTTACATCGTGACTAATGTGAAAATGTTTTTAATATGAATTCATAAACAGAGCCTGTGTCAGATTGTACACAATCTTGGGGAGGGAGGGGAGAAGGAAAGGGAGGGGGAGAAAATTGGAAACTTGAAATCTGATTCAAGTAAATGTTGAAAACTAAAAGTAAATTAATTTTTTAAACTTAAGTGTATAACTGAAACAAAAAAAAAAACAAAATATTAATCTTTCCCTGTAATACAGCCCTTCCATTATATGGCATCATGGGCTTATTGAAGGATTTATCTTCATGACTCAACCACTCTTTACTCCTACTCAGAAACCCCAAAACTGGCTCTTTGGTAGACCCTTCAAGTTTCTAAAAGGTTGCTGCTACTCTTAGAGGAATTTGAGTCCCCTTAAAACTTAGTTTGATTGGTGGGATCATATAAATTTATACTGGACACAGAAGGGATCTTTGAAGGTAGCTCTAGCAAATTATTGAGATTTCCTTTACCAATAAATAAGTACAGTGTCATGTATTTCAGGGATTAGAGTACTGATCTTTGAAAAATTAATCCACAAATAACCACTAATGACCTCAAGGGTTTGGGGAACTTGGCCTCTCTCTTTTCTAGTAAAGGCCCCTTTCAGTTCTGAACCCATAGACATAGATTAAGACCTTAGGAATGTCTCCATCAGCAAAAAGAGAGGTCAGGCTCTTTTTTTTTCCCACACACACTCTACCAAAAAGGTATCCCTTCCTTCACCCAAGAGTGCTAGGTTTAGATCATGTTTAGGGTCTCTCCCAAAAGGGGTTGTTAGCAAGGTACATTATATAGAGTACTGAGCCTTTACTCTGACCACTTCCCAGGAAATTTGTGTTCAGTTCTAATAGTATCTCTGTTTTCATTATTCCTTCTCACAATTTCATATTCAGAAATGGCTCTAATTTTATTTTTTTGTTTCAATTTATTTCCAAATTGGAAATGGAAATATATTAGCATAATGCTTGTTTAATATGGCAGCTGTAATAAATGAGTACTTAACATAAAATTGAATAATGAATATCACTGTTGAGAATATCTTTGCATATTCTGGCATGCTGAAAACATAAAAGATACAAAAATTTCCCTCTGGTAAATTAAAGGTGACATTCGACATTACAAGGTACCACATGGCAACTAAATGCTTAGGGACATTTAGCACAAACAATGTTCAAGTCTCATCACTTTAAGTCCAACAATGCTAGGGTAATCTCTCACAAATTTTGGAAGAAAATTAAAAGAATTTGAATTATGACCTTTTCTTCCTCACAAACCTCCTCCCATTATCTTTGACCTGACTGAGTTTGTATACTATCTCTTGTATTTTTCAGCTAGTATTAATTTTCAAGACAGAAAGGAGGAAGTCCTAGGGGGTGAACTTAAAAATTACTCTAACTCAAATCCCACATACAGAAAGGAGTTTTATTTGTCAATTTGAAAAAGAACTTTAAAGATGCTGTGATATGAAGCAGAATTATCACTACAATTAATTGCACAGGAATATTAAAAAGACCCCAGAAAATGACCTCTTCTAATACAGAGAATGCATGGAGAAAAAAATATGTCTTAATCTTCTTTTATGCACTTAGATAAATGGCAAGTGTATTTATCACCTCAATTAACCATAAGAGAAAAAAGCTGTCAAAATGGGATTCCCTTTTTGACAAGGCGTTTGTTCTAAAACTAGCACAGGGAGAAACAGGCAGTTTTATTAGAAAACCATGAGTGTCAAAGGGGTCGGAGACAGTGAGTTTTCCACATGCAAAGTGCTGATTAGAACCATAGTAAATCAAGGAGAGCGTTTTCCAGGGCAGTTGCCTGAGCTATAGTAAAACGGGAAGGTTTGTGATCTAGTTGACTTTGGAAATTAGATTCTATTAACAAAAAGAATGTTTTTGGATTTTGTCTTCCTAAGCTTCCTAAACTGTCCTTTGCAAAATGTGAATGAGCTGGAAATTGTATATATATATATTTACCTTAAGCAACAGCATGAGTGATTTTGTACATCAAGGTAAGACATTTATTATTACTATTTATATTTATCTTTGTTATTTTGAAAGAAATCACAGGGCCCTTTTGGCATTTCCTAACAATATATACAATCAAGTTAAACTAAAAAAATTCTTGAAAGAAACTCATTCTTTATTAAAGCTGCAGTACTCAGAGATTAAAAACTCCATTGTTCATAGTAAAAATTTAAAATAGCATAATATCATTGGTGGGTCTTAATGGGCTCTTGATATCTATCTTTTCTATACAATTCTCTTAATATTCACTACCCATCAAATACCTACAAGATTATGTGATAGAATAATCTTTTCAGATGGAAAGTGTCTGTGCACTCTTAATTCCTGACACAGATAAAGTTATCTACTGGGGAGAAAGGTAAAATACTGTGACTAATAGAAAGAGGAAAAAACCTTCAGTTTTATGAAAGGCTTCTATGGTGTTACAAATTAGTATCCTTTCACAAGGGGTAGAATGGGGTGCAGGGAGAAAGAAGGGAGTCAGGAATCACGTAATCACAGAAACTGAGTTGGGAGAAGTCTCATGGGTCACCTGGTACAATCTCTATTACATATCGAGTAAATAGTCATCTAACCTTTTTCATGAAGGTCCTTCCCCTTCATCGCCCAGGGAGGAGACACCAACTTAAAACAGCCATTGGACTCTTGGACAGTTCAAATCGCTAGGATGTTTTTTCTTTAGATGAAGCTTAAATCTGCCTATATGCAACTTCTAACCATTAAACTTTGTCTTCTCTCTTAGCAGTCTAATCATTCTTCCAATTGAGAGCCTTTCACGTTCATGAAGACAATTATCATACCTCCTCATCTTACAAAGTCTTCTCTTCTTCAGGTTAAGCATTTCAAATTACTTCAGCTGAATATTTAGTAATAGCATGAGGTGTTTCACGACCCTGAATGCTCTCTTATTCATGCTTTTTAATTTATCAATGTCTTTCTTGAAATACAATGATTGGAACTGAACACATATATACTCTCACCAAGTGAGAGCAACTTATAACCATAACTTCCTAAGGCATTATGCCTCTTGGAAAGAAGTGCTGGAAGAGATGGACTTAGACTGGGCCTAAGAACTTAATCAGTCTCAAGGTTTAAAATTCTAAAAAATAGTCTGTAGTACTAACTAAATCGGCAGATGCCATCATATGTATTGTCTCTGATGCTTTTTGTAGGGATGGTAAACATACTTTGTGACCCACAGACGTACAGGAACATTTTTGTAAGTTTAGGGGTTAAAAAAATTTTAATTGTTAAGGTCAAGTGTCAGGATCCTTTTGGAAAAGTAGTTTTCTGCCTAGGAAGAGAAGAGAATAAGGAACAGGAAGTGTGAAACAATCTCAGTTAGAACTTTGTTAGAACTAGAAACCATTTCAGGAAATTATTGTTTCAACTTTTGTCATACTCCCTGAAGAAATTAAACTATGTTCAAGCACACAGATCCAAGAGTAGGGCTAATCCTAGACAAAATTGTGGTTTGTCTTTGAGCTGCCTAAGTATTTTTTCTTTATCCTTACTCCACACAATGGCATCACTTCTCCAAATACTTCAGACAATCAGTGTTCAAACCTCTCCCAGCTATGGAAAAAGTCAATTTTCATGAATAAATCTAATATTAATCATTCACTTATTGGTTTAAATGCATTTAAATCAATGTATTATTTCTTTTTGTAGAGAAATTTGCATTTTTAGCCTCATCTTTAATTATGGAATGTTAAGTTTTCTTTCACAGTTAAGGAATTACAAATATCAGAGGGCAAAGGAAGAGATGTTTTACTTGTGCTGGAAGTTGGGGAGATCTTTTCACTATGATTCCATTTATTCCTGAAACCATAGCATGTAAGGATTACCAACTCTACTTGTGAGTGGTATTCTATTTGTTTACATTAGTTTCCTGTGGCTTTTGTTATTTTCTCTTCTGACCATTTTGGAAGGAAAAAAAGTCATTTTTCTCCCCTCTTACTGAACTGTGCTGGGTCACATAGAACACAGCAGCTGCTTTTTCCTTTTTTTTTTCTTTTCAAGAATTTGTTTTTTTTCAGTTTGCAACATTCATTTCCACAAGATTTTGAGTACCAAATTTTCTCCCCACCTCTCTCCTACCCCCCCCACCCCAGGATGGCAAGCATACTGAATACTCCTTACTCCCTCCCCCTTACTTTCTTTTAGGGCAAGATGGATTTCTATACCCCATTGCCCAGTTGCATGTAAAAACAATTTTTTAACATTTGTTTTTAAAACTTTGAGTCCTAGATTCTCTTCTTTCTTCCCTCCTCACCCATCACTACAAGGAAGACAAGCAATTCAATATAGGTTATACAAGTGTAGTTACATAAAATATTACCACAGTAGTCATATTGTGAAAAACTAACTATATTTTCCTCCATCTAATTCTTCCTCCCATATGCTCTATTTCCTCCTTTGACCCTGTTCCCTCTTCAAAAGTGTTTGGTTCTGACTACCCTATCCCCAAATCTGTCCCCCTTCTATCACCCCTCCTCTTATGAACTTCCCCCCACTTTCCAAGCAACGAAGTACTTAACACCTTGTGTCAGCTATTTAATTATTTAGCATTTTGTTTCAGTTTTCAAGTTTCTTTTAAGCTTTGCCCATGATTATATCAAGCCTTTGTTAGGAAACAGAACTTGTGAACCCCACAGCTATGAATCCCAGAACTTGTGAACCTCTGTTGCTTATGCAAGAGGAAGGAAAGGAGCTAATGACCATATATAAAGAGAAGCTGCAAACTAGTGATTGTACTTTATGTCCCTTAAGGAGGCCTGCTCCTTAAGGATGATTGAGTTAAGGACTTACTGAATGATACCTTTTGTTTAACACTACGTGGCCACTTTGGTGAAAACTATGTGGCCACTTTAGCGATAACTTGTTATAACATTGTGAATGCTGTACTTTGGTTTCTGTGAATGTTTTGCTTTAATTTACTGCTGAATACATAGCAAGTTCACTACACTATATAATCAGAACCTTAAAACTGTACACAGTAACTGTCCTCTGGAAAGCTGCTTGTGCTTGGCTTTATACCAATTGAGCGTATATGTTATTCACTCATTAATTCAAGTTCAATGAGAGTAAGGTTGATTCATTCCCTTTCACTTCCCTGCTCTTCCCCTTCATTGTAATAGCTTTCTCTTGCCTCCCTTAGGTAAGGTAATTTATCCTATTATATCTCTCCCTTTATCCCTCTCCCAATATATTCTTCTCTCACCTCTTAATTGTATTAAATTGACTTCATAGTCAACTCACCCTTTTGCCCTCTGTCTATGTATACATGTACAGACACACACACATACATGCACCTATACATACATATATGTATGTATATATATTCATATGCATATGTGTATATATTTATATTCTCTTCAACTATCCTAATACTGAAAAAAGTCTCATGACTTACAAATATCATCTTTCCATGTAGGAATGTAAAGAATTAAATGTTAATAGGTTCGTTATGATTTCTCTTTCCTGTTTACCTTTTCATTCTTCTCTTGACTCTTGTATTTGAAAGTCAAACTTTCTGTTCAGTTCTGTTCTTCTCATCAAGAATACTTGAAAGTCCTCTATTTCACTGAATATCCATTTTTTTCCCCTGAAGTTTTGCTAGGTAGGTGATTCTTGGTTTTAATCCCAGTTCCTTTGACCTGCAGAATATCATGTTCCAAGCTCTTTGATCCCTTAAAGTAGAAGCTGCTAGATTTCCTGTTATCCTGATTGTGTTTCCACAATGCTCAAATTGTTTCTTCCTGACTGTCTGTAATATCTTCTCCTTGACCTGGGAACTGAACTCTGGAATTTGGCTATAATATTCCTAGGAGTTTTCTTTTTGGGATCTTTTTCAAGAAGTGATCAGTAAATTCTTTCCATTTCTATTTTCCCCTCTGGTTCTAGAATATCAGGACAGTTTTCATTGATAATTTCTTGAAAGATGGTGTCTAGGCTCTTTTTTTGATCATGGCTTTCAGGTAGCCCAATAATTTTTAAATGATCTCTCCTGGATCAATTTTCCAGGTTTTTCTAATGAAATATTTCACATTGCCTTCAATTTTTACATTCTCTTGGATCTGTTTTATAATATCTTGATTTCTCAAAAAGTCATTAGCTTTCATTTACTCCAATCTAATTTTGAAGAAATTATTTTCTTCAGTGAACTTCTGAACTTCCTTTTCCATCTGGCCACTTCTGCTTTGCAAGGAACTCTTCTTCTCATTGACATTTTTGACGTCTTTCACCATTTGAGTTAGTCTATTTTTAAATGTGTTATTTTCTTCAGTATTTGGGGGGGGTTCTCCTTTAGCAAGCTGTAGACTCATTTTTCATTATTTTCTTGCATCACTCTCATTTATCTTCCCAATTTTTCCTTTACTTCTCTTACTTGATTTTCAAAATCCTTCTTGAGCTCCTCCATGGCCGGCAGCCAGTTCATATTTTTCTTGGAGGCTTTTGATGCAGGAGTTTTGACTTTGTTTTCTTCTTCTGGTTCTATGTTTTTATCTTTTTTGTCACCAAAGTAATTGGTAACAAATAATTCTGTAATCTGATTTTGCTACCTCTGTTTACTCATTTTCCCAGTCAATTACCTGACTTTTGAGCTCTTTACCATGGTAGATCTCTGTTTTTGGAGTGGAGAGTGCTGTAGTCCAAATTTCTGGGGTTTTGCACAGTTGTTGCCAGAACTCCTTCTAAGCACCTGCCTTATAATTATGAGGAGGACTCCCTCTCCACAGCTGCCACAAGCTCTCCTCTCTCTCTCTCTGCCAGCACTCCTCCTCACCCACCACCCAAGAATGTGACCCAGATCCAAGCAGGGCAAAGTAAGAGAATCCTGCCTCAGCACCAGCAAAGAGATTCCTTCAATTGCCCTCCAGCCAGCTTATTGGTTCCCCTAGCATCTGTGGGGTCTGCAGCTCAGGAAGCAGCTGCCCTGCTACACTTCTACGGCCTCCACTGCCACCCTGCCCCAGACCGTGCTGTTCTCTCAACCAGGTCCAGCAGTTTTTCCACGGACCTTTTAACTTTTCTTTGGTGTTTATGGATTGAGAAGTCTGGAAACCTCCGCAGCTGCCAGTGATTCAGTCCTCTGAGGTCTGCCTGTCAGGTTTGTGGGGTCTGTGCCAGCACAGCCCACACAGGACTGTGCTCTTCTCCCAGATCAATGTGAGAGACCCTTCATGTCAGCCTGCCAAGCTGCCTGCAGCAGGAGATTTGTATCACTCACTTTGTGAGATCTGTAGCTCTAAAATTTGTTTAGAGTCATTTTTACAGGCATTGGGGGTAATTGGGGGACAAGCTCAAGTGAGTAAGTTCCTCCTTTTGCTCTTCCATCTTGTCTCCACCCCCCCCCCCACAGCTGTTTTCAAAGAATTAAAATGCCCAGCACCCATGGGGATGGACTTTGAACAAGAACAGGAGTAAAACTTGTCGTTAAGGAAATGACTGATAGGAAAAAAAGGATGGTCTGGTCACATCATGAAGATTAGTACTTTTATTCTCTAGAGATTAAATGGTAAAACTATTTTTTAAAATGGCAGGTGGAAAATGACAGGTGGACTGTCCAGGTGAACAGCTAGTGTACTTGGATTGTTGGAAGGAAGCAAAGAAGACCTCTGGCACATTGAGTTCTTCTCATGGTGAATTTACAGGTGGCTGTGGATAGGCATTGAACCAGGTAAGGAGGCACGGATGGGTTATAATCTGTATCCCTGGAGGAAACATCCAAATTGCTAAGCTCACAGATCGATTCAACTGTTGAAGTGAGAATAACCAACGGCATTCCCTGATCAGAAGAATATTTTATGAGACAAGTTCCTGCTTCCATAACCACAGTAAATTGCTTGTCATTCAAGTACCATTTCTTCCACTGGATGGAGTTCTCTGGGCCATAGATGCTAATAATGCTCAATAGCCAGGACAAGTTTTCAGTCATAACAGGAAGCTTCAAATCAGTGAGATAAAACTTAAGAGTCAGTAAGAAAATATACCTTTACTCTAGTAAATTTTCTCCTTCTGCAAGCAAGACTCCTCCAAACCTGTCTTTTTCTGGTTTCTATCTCCATTTCTATCACTTAAAGCAGTAGATTTGACCATATACATGAGCTTATTCTCTCAGGTGATCTTGATCATTTTCATTATCACTTAAGGGATAATTCTGCCCAGTTCCCCATCCCATATACTAATGTAAGGTTTAAATATATTTCAGAGGCAGGAGTGGCATATGAAGAAATGTGGTAAATGTCTTAAGTATTTTTATCTGTGATGTTCATGTACAGACTAAAATTTAAGACTTGCTGATATGAGAATTTCAAAGCAGTTTTAGCAAGATAAACTCTCCTTCCTGTGTTCCCTTTTAGGTTTGATTTGTTGCTGTCATTGCCTGGCCTGGTGTTAAATTAGCTCTGTCCAAAACTTACTGACATCATACATGTGATGGTGAATTTCAACCTAACCTGAGTTAGGATGCGAAATCTGCCTTGTCAGCTTGGTTTCCCTAAAACACTTAATCATAAAATTGGCTCTAAACGGGAATTCAAGATTTGGCACATATCTTGATCTCAAGGAAATAGAGTTTATACTCAATTGCAGAGACCTGAGGATTGAAAAACAAGAAATCATCTCAGAACTTTTTAAAAAGGGGGAGGGATGTTGAAAAGAGTTTAGTAACATGGAGTAGGATGTTCCCAAATTAGGAAAAACTTCCAACAACTAGAATTTTCTAAAAGTAGAAGGAAGTACCTTGAGAAATAGTAGAGTTTCCCTCCATTGGAGGTGTTCAGGAAGAGGCAGGGTGACCATTTTATAGCATGGATTCCTTTTGGGTATGGCTTGAAGTAGATGGCCACTGAAGACCCTTGCAGCACTCAAGTCTTAAAATTCTTTTTTTTAAATTTTTTTTCAAATGCTTTATTCACTTCTGATTTACATCATTCATTTAGGCAAGATTTTGAGTTACAAATTTACTCCCCATTTTTCCCTACCCACTGCACCAAAATAGCAGTCCCACAGGATATCCCCACCTCCAATCTGTTCTCTCCCATATTTTCTCCCATACCCCTTTTGACTTTTCTAGTGGATCTCCATGCCCCAGTGCCTGTATATCTTATTTCCCAATTACATGTAAAATAGTATTAATAATAGCATATATATATATATATATATTTGAATATTTGATTTTAAAACTTTGAATTCCAGATTCATTCCCTTCCTCCCTTGTCACCCACCCCCACTGGGAAGATAAGCAGTTCAGTATAGGTTGTACATGTGTGGCTAATGCAAAACAATCACATAGTAGATATATTGTAAAAGACTGGCTATATTTCCCTTCCTCCTATCCTACCTCCCACTTGTTCTATTCTCTACTTTGATCCTGTTCCTTTTCAAAAGTGGGTGCTTCCAACTTCCCTCCCCCCAGCCTGCCCTCCCTTCCATCTTCCCCCCTCTCATCCCCTTTCCCCCTTACCCTTCTTAAGGGTGAGATACCATATTTAGTGTGTATTTCATTCCCTCCTCAAGCCAAATTCAGTGGGAATAAGGTTGACCCATTCCCTTTTACCTTCCTATTCTTCCCCTCCATTGTAACCATTTTCCCTTGCTTCTTCTATATGAGATAGTTGACCCCATTCTGTCTCTCCTCATGTCCTCTCATTGTATTCCTCTCTCACCTCTTAATTATACCTTTTAAGTATCATACCTTCCTGTTAAATTGGTCCTGTGCCCTCTATCTATGTATATCTGAAAACACATATACACACATTCACATATGTATTCATATGCCCATATACCCTCATATATAGACACACACACACACACACACACATATATTTCTATTCCCTTCAACTACTGAGAAAAGTTTCATAAGTTACAATTATTGTTTTTCTATGTAGGAATGTTAATAGTTCAACTTTGATAAGTTCCTTATGATTTCTTTTCCTTGTTTACCTTCTCATGCTTCTTATATCTGAATGTCAAATTTTCTATTCAACTCTGGTTTTTTCAGCAAGAATGCTTGAAAGTCCTCTATTCCACCGAATGACCATATTTTCCCCTGAAACATGACACTCAGTTTTGCTGGGTAGGTGACTCTTGGTTTTAATCCCAGCTCCTTTGACCTCCAGAATATCATATTCCAAATCCTTTGATCCCTCAGTGTAGAAGCTGCCAAATCCTGGGTTATCCTGATTGTGTTTCCACAATGTTCAAATTGTTTCTTCCTGGCTGCTTGTAATATTCTCTCCTTAATCTGGGAATTCCAGAACCTGGCTATAATATTTCTAGGAGTTTTCTTTTTGAGATCTTTTTTCAGAAGGTGATTGGTGGATTCTTTTAACCTCTATTTTGCCCTCAGGTTCTAAAACATCAGGGCAGTTTTCTTTGAGAACTTCCTGGAGGATGATTTCTGGGTTCTTACCTTGATCATGGCTTTCAGGTAGTCCAATAATTTTTAAATGATCTCTCCTGGATCTATTTTCCAGGTCAGTGGTTTTTCCCATGAGATATTTCACATTGCCCTCTATTCTTTCATTTGTTTGGATCTGTTTAACAGCATCTTGATTTCTCATAAAGTCATTAGCTTCCATTTGCTCCAATCTAATTCTGAAGCAATGATTCTCCTCATTGGGCTTTTGAGATTCTTTTTCCATCTCACAAATTCAGCTTTTTAAGGCATTCTTCTCTTCATTGCCTTTCTGAGCCTCTTTTGCCATTTGAGTTAGTCTATTTTTTAAGGTATGATTTTCCTCAGTTAGGCTGTTGACTCTCATTTCATAATTTTCTTGCATCATTCTCATTTCTCTTCCCAATTTTTCCTCCACTTCTCTTATCTCCTTCTTAAGGTCCTCTATGGCCTGTAACCAGCTCATATTTTCCTTTGAAGTTTTTGGTTTAGGAGTTCTGATTTCACTGTCTTCCTCCTGTTCCATGCTTGGCTCCTTTTTGTCCCCAAAATAGGAGTGTAATGTTGGAATCTTCTGTCTGCTTTGTTTCCTTTGCCTGGTCACGTTTCCCCTCAGTCACTTGACCCCTGGGCTTTTTGCCACAGTAGGATTCTGCCACCAGACAGGGGAGCTTTCATCCCAAATGCTAGGGTTTTCTTAGCTGCCAGAGGTATTAGTTGGGTTCCCTCTCTGAGGTCTGCACATGCTCTGGCAAGCTGGACACACACCCCAGAACCTCCACCCTAGACTGCAATCCAGATCCAAGAAGGTTAAAGCAAGAGTGATTACTCCTCAGACTGGTGCTTGGTCCCCCTACACTCTGCAGGCCAGGAGCTGAAGCTGCTATGTGGCAATGGCTGGCTGTGCCAGTGTCTCGGTGGCTTCTTGCCCAAGGAGCAAAAGGCATGCACTCCCACTTACTGGGTCCCAAAGTCCAGATTGCAATGACCTCTCACTTTGTCCTTCACTTCTATGTGTTGATAAATCTGGAAACAGGCACAGCTGCTGCTGATCTGGAGTCCTTCCAGCCGGCATCTGGTCAGGCCCACCCTGGGGCTAAAGCCTGGGCTTGGGTCTGGGCTCGGCTCCCAGAGTGCTGCACTGGCCGATTTCTGCCACCCTGCCGGGCTATCCTCAGTGGGAGGTTAGCTTGTCTGTGTCATTTTGTGGGCTCTACAGCTCCAAAGTTTGTTTAGAGTGCTCTTTTACATGAATTGGGGAAGGTGGAAGCCAGAACAGCAGGGAGGTCCTTCTTCTACTCCACCATCTTGACTCGTCTTAAAATTCTATTATGAAATCACTGAAATGATTTCAAATTCTCCATTTCCTCAAATGATATGAAGGAATTTTCTTTAAATTGCTACTCTGCCACAAATTTCTAGACAGAGAATCTGGATTGTTAATAAACTAAGGAAAAATAATACAAAAACAGTTATTAATTAATATTGTCTCACTGAATCTAAGAAACTTACACATTTATTTCACATCTTCCCAATTTAACTCTATGTGTGTCATTTTTATGGTCTCATTCCCTATTATTTCAAGACCAGAGGAATCATTTCAAACTCCCAGCTGTAGTAGTATTATCTGGCTGTTCTAAATCTCACTACATCTCCAATGAAAAATTCTTGGGGGTTTTTTCCTCAAATATCAGAGTCAGCATTATAAAGAAAATTAAAGGTATTTGTTGAGTGTTTAATGTGTTCAATGTGGAGACTACAAAAGAAATATAAATCAAGATAAATGCCTTGAAGTTTATAACCTAATTGTCAGCAAGACAATGTAATTAGATCCTAAATTTGTATCACAAAGTGCTTTAGGGATTCAGAAAAGTTTGGGGAAAAGTAAGAGAAAGAAAGATGTCCACAGTTAGAGTTCCACACTTTTGGGTCATTTTAATGACCATCTACCATGTCAATAGAGATAACTTCTGAGCTCTGTTGATGCCTTCTTTACTTCATTTACACTCACCATTTCTAAAAGAGAGGAGAAAGAATAGGTGAACAGGGACTGATATGAATAGTTCTAAAACTGAAACATGACAGCCAGCAAATACTTTCAGAAAGACATGAAAATTCTGGATTTTTTTTAAATTTTTATTTGGTCATAGATGTTAACAAAGAAGAGGCAGGAAAAGCTGTTGGTAATTGTTAGCTGTGCTCATTTTGAAACTTAAGAATTAAGAGAAAAAAGAAGTCTAGAAACATACAATAGGGTTTTGCTATAAAATAATACTATGCTGAAAGATCCCTGAATTGTACAAGATGGATTAATGACAAAATCCTTTTGGAATTTATGTTAATTTCATGTATTGGGTTCAAGATAGACTAATGATATCAAATTCTACTCTACTGTGAAGTGGAAGAAAGAGTAGTGATCTGTGGCTCTTGGTTCTGGGGCCCGGGTGCATCTTTGTTACTAACCTCTAGGCAATCTATAAAGTCCTTTATAGCTCTGAAATTTTACTGTGTTATAATTTGTAATATTCCATTGTATACTTTTCCCAAAACTTAAATTGGAGCTATCATAAACTCACGTTTTAGGCTTCCTGTATGCCCCTTTCCCACAACAACATGCATGGATAAAGCTAGCCATGACATTGCAAAAGAAGTCATGCTATTTATCAAGCAATACATATTTGTTGAATATTTAGAATATAGCATGATCTCAACCATGGTACAATGTAATAAAGAGCTTAAAATCTAGCTAGAAAGCCGAAATTAACCTACATGAAACTTGTAGAGAATAGCAAGTGCTCAGTTTTCATGGCTCTACTATTTACTGTGACCTTGGGCAAATTACTGGGATTTCTCTAGGCCTCAGTTTCCTAAGAAGCAAAATGAGGAGATTGGATAAGAACCTTGAAGATTTGTTCCATCACTAGCTATATGATAGCATATGCAGTATGGCATTCTGAGAAGAGAGTGTGGACTAGAATTATTGAATAAGGCTTAATGGAGAAGTACGAACATAACCTGGTCCCATGGAAAGATTGTGGTATCATTTCTGACATGCATCTCTCTTGGAGTCAGAAGACATAGCTGCAAGCCATGATTCTGTTACTTTCTTGTTGTGAGATCTGGAACAACTCATTTCACTTTTAGAGGCTTTAATTTCCTCCTCTGTTAAATGAGAGGATTAGGCTAAATGGTCTCTACAACCCCTATCTTAACGTTCTGTGATTCTGAGAGTTGGAAGGACATTTGAGATGGGATGAACATCATGAGCAAAATCATGGAGGTGGGAATGAGAGTGCCACATTTGAAGGATATTAAAGACAATACTGTAGCCACCAATGCAGGTAAATGATATGGCAGACAGAGTAACACTCGGAGTTAGGAAAATCTGAAGCCATACTCTTACTAGTTGCATGGCCCTGGTCAAGTCACTAAGCCTCTCAGTTTCAGCTCAGCTACATAATGAAGTTAATAATAGCACCTACCTAACAGGGTTATTAGAAGGATTAAGTAAGAAAATTATTTGAAAAGCACTATGTAAGTGCCAGCTGTTATCATCATTGTCATCATTACTTAGGGATGAGAAGAAAACAAAATGGTTAGATAAAGTGAGAGTATATTTTAAATAACCCTAGAAAATTGACAGAAGACATGGTTCTACGGCAATAGAATGCTGTTGCAGGTTTCTTGAGAAATTAAGTAATAAGATGAAGGTATTGCTATCACATTGTTGTTCTGGCAGCAGTATACTTGACCTCATACTAAGGGATATCATACACTGATATTACCTCAGATATCCTAATTTTACAGTTCTTCAGTCAAATCCCATGACCTATTCTTCCATTCCACCTGTTACATGTAGAGATGGTCATACCCTTGAACTCCAAAATCCCTTTATCCAATTTTACATTATTCCATCTTTCCCTGCTTCTTGAGACACATTGCCCTGTTCTTTTTCCTCACTGATTTCCAAATTCTCCACCCCTCAGGCCTTTCCCAGGTCCTCACCCTGAAGTGGACATATTCTCCTCCCTTCTCAACATAAAATCACATCAAATCTATACTATCTTCTCTCCCTGAATCTCTTACTCCCTAATCCTATCACTAATCACATTGATCATACCAATATAAACTTTTGGAAGTTTCTTCCATAGATTGATCACAAATAATCCATATAAATTAGAATAGGGAATTAGGATGGTTGGAATCATGTGAAGCTAAGTGAACAGTGAACATAGTGTTGGGATTGGAGTCAGGAAGATTCATCTTCCTGCGTTCAAATTTTACCTCAGATACTTACTAACTGTGTGACCCTTGGGAAGCCACTTAACCCTCTTTGCCTCAGTTTTCTCACCTCTAAAATGAGCAAAGGAAATGGTAAACCACTTCGGTATCTTTGCCAAGGCAACCCCAAATGAGATCACAAGGAGTCAGACATGACTGAAATAACTGAACAATAACCACAGAGTTAGAATAGAGTCAGTTAAGAATAGAGTGCTGGACCTAGGGAAAGGAAGACCTGAATTCAAATCTCAATCTATGTGACCCTGGGAATGTCACTTAAAATATGTCTGCCCCAGTTTCCTCATCCGTAAAATATATCCCAGAACTGTGAGGATAAAATGAGATGTTTATGAAGCACTTTTCAAACCTTAAAGTGCTACAAAGATCATTGTTGTTGCTGCTGTTAATTATACTACTTTGAGAGTTGAGACTTGGTGGAAGGTATTGTTTTGTTTTGTTTTTGTATATCTAGCTTTTAGCACAGTACCTTATATACAGTGGGTGCTTAATCAATGCTTATTGGATTGGGAAAAGGTGATTCCAAAAGACACATCAAATGGGGAAAATGTCAGCATTTGATGATAGGCTGGATGTGGGAGATGGCTATGGGATCAAAGATGACACTACAGTTTTAACAAAGGTTCATTAGGATAATGGAACTGAGGGTAGATTTGGTATAATTGAGAAGGAAAAATGCAGGTGTCTTTGTTTCTTTTCGGCTGTCATCTAAGTGTCTGACAGTATAGCTTAGCAAGGATTATGCTGTTCTGCTTTTGAAATGGGGCCAAATTTCCTAGTAATTGAATAGCCAAAGAGGTCCTGGGAATGGTTATACCAAAGTTAATAGAAAGGAAACTAATGCATTTTCTCAACTAGACTCAGGCAGGTTGGAATGGTCCAAACCACACAGCACTGAGTCCTCTTTGGGGATTACTATGTCTTGCCAAAGTAGCATGGTACACATGCCACTAGGACACTGCTGAGACCCATAACATGCTTCTAACCATTGTTTTGATTTAGCTCAGACATGGAATCATGCATATTCCTATTTCTATTTCAATGATTAACAAAAGTAAATCTTTTAATCCTATGAGCTTTCTATTCTTTTGAAGATGAAGTGGTATAGGCAATATATTGTGTTCATTGAAATAATTTTGAAATTATCTGACCCATTATTACATAAAGATGAGTGTTTCACTTAATAAAAGCCTTAGAGTAACACAATTTGTTACACCATAATTAAAGATGGACACATCTGTTCCATTTTAATTCAAACCCCTTTGAACATAATTGCATAAAGCTGTAAGAACAGAAATTCTACAACCTCAGAAATCCACTATAAGGAAAAAAACACTCTTTTATGCAAAATATATGGTCAAAGAACAATTTGTAAAATGAAGTCAAATACATGTCTCTAGCTCAGTATCAAAACACTGAATAAAAGATAGGTTTTCTGGTTTGGAATCTTTCCTTCGCAATTCTTAATGAGTTAAGGAACCCAGGTGAATAACAGTCTCTTGCATAAATTACTCCCCTACTTCCATCTGTGTAGAGAGTCACAGTTTTTGAGTGTTCTGCTCCACAGATAAGGAGAGAAGGAAGAACAAAGACTAATAACATTGAAAGTGATACATATAAAGGAGATTTTCACATTCTCTGCTTCTATCATTTAACTGATCTTTCAGTCATAATCATCTTATAGCCTTTATGCCCAGAGTATTTTTCTTAGTTTGGAGGGAGGGAAGGAGGGAAAGGGGAATGATGAATTTTAAATGCAGAGTGATTTTTAAAATTTTATATTGCTATTTAATCAGAGGTAAATGAATCCCTATGATGTAAAAATGTATCTGAATGAAGCTTATTGGAAATCTAAATATATCAGTTATATGACAAACAATGGACAAAAGTATTTCTGAAATGTGCAGTGTTAGTTTTTTCTTATTTGTGTTTCCATATCCTGAAGATGATTTAGTAAAGAGATGCAATCAGGGCTAGCTAAGTAGTAAAATCTCCGAGTGAAAAGAACTAGAGTAAGATTTATATAAATATTTGCAGGCACTGAGAAGAGCAGATGCTCATATAATCCAGACAATGTGTGTATACTTGGTTTTAAAATTTTAAAAAGCCATTGAAAGTCAAAATATAATTAATCAGAGGAAATGCTTTAATCAACATCTTCCAAATCCTTAAGCACTGTTGAAAAGATGAAAGAAAAGTGAAAACAAAATAAAATAAGAGGAAAGTTAGTAAATTTCATAAGCTTTCCTTTTTTCATCTGATGGAATTTAATCTTCCATTAACATGTAGGTGAATGCCACCAACTAGTGAAATTTCACAAGTGTTACAAGTACTGAATGAATCACTAAATACATAATGTACCGTTCATATAGATAGTAATGTAATCTATTTTGTTATAAGTGAGATGAAATATATATATGGAAATTATTTCCTGCAGTCTTTGACTAAGGTCTTTCCCAAGGTAGAGGAAAGTTTAAATATGGGCCCATTTTCTAATAGTTTATGGAGCATGTGAATCTAATCTATGTAGATATCTATTATGGATAACATAGGCCCACAGTAAATCATTTATCTTTACAGCAAGGATTTCTGACCATGTTCCTAAGCCTAAGAGAGTACAACTACTTAGCTTAGATTTTTATGAGTTATAAACTGCTCAACATTTTAAGTGGGAAAATAGTGTTTGTGAAGTTCTTGCTGATGTTTTAAACTGAAGTTTTAGAAAGTCTTAAAGACACGCAAAAAGTTTTTTCCTAAGATAAGGTATTTGTAAACTTAAAAAAAGTTCTGATATTTCAAATCAATTACTCCGATTCCATAATGAAAGAGGTTTTGATGACAGAAATTAAATGACTCAATTTGTTCCAAAATCACGCTATGGCTAAAATCGACCAATATGATAGGTAGATAAGTTGATCAGGTCTGAAGTTGAAGTTGAAGAAAGTATGTCTTTCTCTTTCGAACATTTCAAAAGTTTTAGTACTCTGGCTGTTTATGCTGGCAAATAAACAAGTTGGTAGGCATATGTCACCAGAAGGACTATGAGGAGATTGGGAGAAGGAAGACTTGGATGGGGAAGAGGAGTCTTGTGGTTAAAATTATTTCATATATCACTACTAGGTCTATTTCTTAAGATGATTATGGAAAAAGGATAAGAAGCTATATGTTCTAAAATTCATAGAAGCTCTCTTTGTGGTGGCAAAGAACTAGAAAATGTAGGAATATCTGTCAGTTGTGGAATGGCTGAACAAGTTGTAGTATATGGTTATGATAGAATATTACTATGCTATAAGAAATTAGAAGCTTGATGCTCTTAGAAAAAACATGGATAGACTTGTATGAAATAATGAAGAGTGAAATAGGCAGAAGCAAGAAAACACTGTATACAGTAATAGCAATATTGTTTTTAAAAACAACTTTGAGTGCCTAAGTAATTTTGACTTTTATAAGTACCCAAATTAGGAAGCTGTTGTCTGCATCCAGAGAAAGGATTGATGAATAGTAGTATATATAGAATGACTTTATATATTATATACATATATATGTATGTATATGTATATTTATGTCTAGTGGTAACCATGGGGGGGGGGCGCCAAGGGAAAAAAATAAATTGACATGATAACTTTATTATATATTTAAAAGGATGTAATACCATGCACAGAAGCTTTCCAGAAGAACTGGTACTCTGAACAGCTTTTTTAAGGTTCTGATTACTCAGAATAGTGAACACTCTATTCCATAACAAAAGCAAAACATCCATGGAAAATCAAGGTACAGCATAATTTAAAATACAGCATTCACCATATTACAACTTATCACAGAAAATCACAATATAATATTCACAACATAGTCTCAAAGTAAAATAGTCACTCTTAAGTTAACTCAATCAGTCACTTATCAGTAGTATCAAAGTACAACAGTCAAAGTCTTCCACTCTTGGGGCAAAGTCTTGATTAACTCAATCAGTCACTTATCCGTAACAGTAGTCAAAGTCCTCAAAATACAATCAGTCACTTATTCAGCAAAGTCTTACTAAGTATCATACACAAAATCCTCCACCCCTTAGTCACTACTAAACTACAATTCCATAATTACTCAGTACCCAAGGAGAGGTCTTTTCATCTTGACTTGGGGTCTGTTCTCAGATTCCCTGGATCCCCTTCCATGATCCCAGATTCTACCTGGATTCACAGACTGTTACCTGGGTTCAATGGCAGACAGCTCCCAGTTCCTTGTCCAGCTCTCTGGGCAGGTCCTGCTCCACACTGAAGTTCACAGGGTCTGGTCCATGTCAGATCCTTCACCATTTCTGCTCCAGGGAATTCAAGGCTCAACCAAGCCACAAACAAATAAAGTCTCAGCATCCCAGTCATGCTTCAGTCACCTGGGCTCCTGGCTCCTGGCTCCTGGCTTCTGGGCTGCTGGGATCCTGTTCAGAAGAAGCTCCACCACCACAAGTTCTCAGGACTCAGTTCTCCATTCTTCTGTAGCTGCTCTGCCACCAGATCTCAGTCTTGAGGGAATTCTGACTGTGCCTCTCTGGGGCTTTTCTTATATACACAGTATTAGCTACTTCACTTCCTTCAGCCAACTTCGTGTTACGTCAGTTAACAAGGGGCAGGAGTTCATACCTTCTGTTCCCCCAATCAGAGGCTTGATCAGTTACTAAGTGCTAAGTACCTGCTACTTTTGCCAACACAAAGGGATCTTCAAGTTCAAAATTACATTACCATTACAAAGGAATAACAAGTAGTACATAACATATTTGCGGTTTTATGTGCAATCATCTTTTTAAAAAATTATATTATGTTACGGAAATGCTTGGTTTATTCCATAAATTAAAAATAAAATAAATAAATTTTTAATTGTTTTAAAGAAATTACAAAACAACCTGACTAAATACTTGCATGCTGGCATGAAATGGAGGGCAGTTTCCCACATGAAGGAGCTTATGCTGAATTTGGGATCTATATTCTCCTTCCTTCATTCTCTAGATATGGCAAAGAAGTCAAACTTTTCTTTAAAAGGGGTGGGAAGCGGGGGAGAGGATTCGATCAAAACCATATTCAGGTACTTCCCTCTGAGTTAAGCATGGGTGCAACAAATAGCAGAACACTTCATTAAATGCTTACTATGTGCCAGGCATTGTGCCAAGGGCTGGGATATAAGGAAAGTCAAATACACAAAAGGCTACTGCATTAGTGGAGGTGTGACATGATGAGGGCCTGCACCAGAGAAGCAGCTATCTGAAAAGAGAGAAGGGTACACGTAAGGGAGTTGATGTGAAGATAGGGATGTCAACATTTGACAACAGACTAGATATGTGGAGAGAGGACTATAAAGTCAATCATAAGCAGCTCTCCTGAGGACTGCTGCTGAGAATAACTTTAAGGATCTAATTGCATAGAAGTGAACTCTCTATTTATTCAGAATAAAATAAAGCAAAATATTCAAGAAACTAAAGCACAACATTCATAACAATATAACATAACTTATTACTAAGGTGGGCACATAGTCAAACAAAAGATGTCATTCAGTAAGTCACAATCTCCTAAAGCAATATAAAGTACCTATCTAAAATCTTCTTTCATCTTGACTTGAGGCTGAATTCTAATCATCCTTAAGGGGTAGTGGAGAGTACAAAGGCCATCCACCCCTGGGCCACAGTAAGTTACAATATCATCAGTCACTAGTGAGTACCCAAGTAAAGTTCTCTTTTATCTTCATCAGGCAGACTTCCAAATCCCAGGACTCCTTTTCCATGCTCCCAGATGTTGCTGGGATTCAACAGACTGTTGCCTGGATTCACAGGTAGGAAGCTCTCAGGTCCTGTTCCATATTCAGGTCCAGCTCACAAGGACTGCTCCACCCCAAGCTCTTCACAGTCTCTGCTTCTAGGAAAACAAAGCTCAACAGGGCAGCAACGATATTTACACACATTGCTGGCACTATCTCAATTCACTTTCTGTCTGAGAAGTCAACACAAATCAACAGACAGTATGCTTCTGTCTGACAAAGTAACACCAACACAGAAAAACAGACAGAACAACAGACAGAGTGCCGACATCACAAACATTCTCTCTCAACTCCACTAGGTCCCAGCTCATGGTCAAGCTTTTATCTGCTCTGCTCCTTCCTGTTCCACCTTTCCTGTTCTACCCTTCCTGTTCCACTCTTTCAGCAAGCTTTTCCCATAGTGGGCTTCATGTGATGACGTTAGTCCTGTTAAGGGGAGGGAAGGTCTAACTCTCTTAGGCCTATTAAGGGCAACACAAATGTATACTGTTTCCAACAAATACTTGACAAAATCAAAGGCTAGGCTCAAAGGCACTTGAATAACTGAAACAAGGAGCAAAGTACTACTTTGCTTGCCTTTGCAAGTACAAATTAAGGATGATATTGAAGTTGTTAGCCTGTGTCACTGAGACACACTAGACAATAAAAGGGAAGTTTGGGGTTTTTTTTCCTCTCTCTCTTTTTATTTTTTAGTTTATATCATTCTTTTCCACAAGATTTTGAGTTACAAATTTTCTCCCCAATTTTCTTTACCCACCACCTCAAAACAGCATTCCCACTGAATATCCCCGCCCCCAATCTCTTCTCTCCCATATCTTCTCCCATTCCCCCTTCAACTTTCCAGTAGGGCACAATGGATATCTATGCCCCAGTGCCTGTATATCTCATTTCCCAGTTACATGTAAAATATTAATAATAATATGTATATATATTTTAAGCATTTGATTTTAAAACTTTGGATTCCAGATTCTTTCCCTTCCTCTCTTGTCACCCACCTTTACTGTAAAGATAAGCAATTCAATATAGGTTGTACATGAGTAGCTATGCAAAACATTTCCATAGTGGATATATTGTGGAAGACTGACTATATTTCCCTCTATCCTATCCCCCCTCACTTGTTCTATTCTCTACTTTGATCCTTTCCCTTTTCAAAAGTGGGTGCTTCCAACTTCCCTCCTCCCAGCCTGCCGTCCCTTCCATTATCCCCCCTCTCTTCCCCTTCCCCTCTACTCTCCTGTAGGGTGA
This sequence comes from Petaurus breviceps papuanus, assembly GCF_028583685.1. NCBI lineage: Eukaryota > Metazoa > Chordata > Mammalia > Diprotodontia > Petauridae > Petaurus > Petaurus breviceps. The sequence goes on along the minus strand of NW_027185860.1, from coordinate 12,570,698 downwards.
GATACCCTATTTAGTGTGTATGTCATTCCCTCCCTAAGCCAAATTCAATGAGAATAAGGCTGACCCATTCCATTTTTTTCTTCCTGTTTTTCCCCTCCTTGTAACAATTTTCCCTTGCCTCTTCTATATGAGATAATTTACCCCATTCTGTCAATAAGAGGGAAGTTTGAAAGAGGAGAAAGTTTGGGAAGAAAGGTCATGAGTTCAATTTTGAACATGTTCTATTTGAGATATCCAGTTCAAGATTCCCAAAAGGAAGCTAGTGGTGTCGATTGGGCATTCAGAAGAGAGAAGGAGCTTGATATATAGCTCTTGAAATCATTTTATTATGATTAAATTATTATAATTACTTATAACTAAATGATAATTAAATCCATGGAAGCTGATGGATGGCCAATTTAGATAGTATAGAAGAAGAAGAGAAGAGAACCCAGGAAAGAGCTTTGGGGGTTCCCCACTAATGGGTAAAAATCTGTCAAAGGAAACTAAGAAGGAGCAATCTAAGAAATAAGAAGGCTTGGTGTGGTAAAGAGTAGTATTACAAAGACCTAAGAGGAGAGAAAATCCAGAACAAGAGTATGATGAAGTATAAAAGGCTATAGAGAAATTAAGAAGTATGAAGACTGAAAAAAAAGACCATTAAATTTGACAGCTAAAATCATCAAATTGGTGACTTTGGAGATTTGAATGATGAGGTCACAAGCTAGATTGCAGAAGGCTTAGTAGATAGAGAAGAAGTAAAATCAGCTAGCATACATAGACTCTGAGAAGGAAGGTGAAGGAAGGCATTTATTAAATACTTTTTATGTTCCAGGCACTATGCCAAGTGCCCTTGCTTGGTTTGGAGACAGTCTGAGTCTGAATTCTTTTAGACAATACACATGCTCAGTTGCACTTAAGCACACAGGAAAATTGTAGTAGCAAGCACCCCAGCGTCCCCAGGGTGGCTGCCAACACAGGTTCTTAGATCTGCTTTGTTAAAGGAAAGCAACTCAAAATGGGTTAACAAGCTTACTTTAATCAGTCAAATATGTATCATTTACCTAGTTCAGGGGAAAAAGGTCAGCACCCCGAACTTCAGAGTATACAGACAGAATTATCAAGACAGAGAAACAGATCAAGTAAACAGGTTTCCAAACTGTCCAACCATTACATCCATACCAAATCAACATCTGGGTTTTTCAAAGCTGGGGGGCTCTCGACAATGGCTTCCCAGAGTCTCATCTGATCAAATCACAGAATACTTCTCAAAGCGAGCCCCAAAGCAAAGCCTCACATCAGGGATTATATAGCCTTCTCCTGGGTCAGAGAATGTAACCACTCTCTTGACCCACTGCCCAATCACACAGCATCAAGGTGTGGGCATTCCTGAAAACCAAGCCTCCTGCCACAGGCTTCATGTGACCACGTTCAGCCTATTAGGAGGCAGAGTATATTTTCAAATTAAGGAAGGTTCTCAGAGTCTCTTAAGCCTATCAAAGGGCCTAGGGGCAGGGAAGATCTTTAAATTTGCATTTCCATTACAAAAATACTGTTGAAAATTAATATCAGTGTTAAGAGCTGGCAAATTATTCCTGCAAAATTACCTAATTAATCCTCAGGAAAAAAAGAGAGAAAGAAGCAAAAACCTTCAAAGGGACATGGAAGCTGAAGGAATTGTTATTGATTTTTATACAACATGATATATAGACTTCTTAAAGCTGAAAAATAGTGAGAAAATCATTAATAAAAGTTTTTAACCATCCTGTGAAGAAAAAGAAAATGTCAGGAGTAAGACAAAAAAGAGATTAGAGTACAAAGATTAAGGAAAAAAATTATTTTTATTGATGAAACTCACTTTTTCATTCAAAACTATGCCAAATTCTCCATCAGAAGGAGTAAGTAATATATTGGCATCTTCATCAGATTTTAAAACATCCACCTTTTCTTAAAAAATGAGAGGTTTTTTTGTTTGTTTTTACTTGCTGTGGACCAGGAAGTCTTGTACTTATTGGGACAGTCATTCTCTCTTTTTACTAACTGAGTAGTATATGAGGCATTTGTTTTTCAAATGTTTTAGGGAATGCATTTGTAAATTCCTCTTGACCAGTAACTTTTTGCTTTGTTTGTTTTCTTTTTAGGTGTTCATGTACAATTTACTCAAATTCTCTTTCTGAAACTTAAGTTGTTTGCTCTGTTTCCCATTTTGTTCATTTGAATTTACATTTTTGTAAATATTCATCTATTTTATGTTCTGGGGTTTTTTTTTGCTATAAAACTGAGTATAATTGTTTCTGATAATTTTCTTTATTTCTACTCCATTAGGCATGAATTTTTCCCTTCTTGTTTTTAATCTAGATCTTTACCTTTCCACTCAAATTTTTTAAATCAAATTAATTAATTAATGATTTATAGCACTCTTTTGTTTTCACTCTTTTTTTTCCATTTTCCATTTTGCTTATCTCTCCTTTAGTTTTTTTTTTCATTTTTGTATGAGGGTTTGGGCTTTTGTATTGTTAGTCAATAACAAAAAAAAAACATTTATTAAATGTTTAGTATGTGCCTGATTTTATGCTAAGTGCTAGGGATGCAAAAAAAAAAAGTAAAAACATAGTCCTTGCCCTCAGGGAATTCAGGGAAGTAGCAAATGAAATAGTTTAGACAGAGACAAAAAATGGTCTGAGGTGACAACTTACAGAGGGCTAGTAGGCATGAGTTGGATAAAGTTCCAGTAGGGGATAATGAAAAGGAACTGTCAGATAGGTAGGGAAGAGAACCAGAAGAGAACAGTGTCATGAAAATCTAGAAATCAGACAATATCTAGGAGGAGATGGTGATCGACAATGTCAAGGCCAAAGGTCAAAAAGGATTAAGATTGAGAAAAGCATATTAGATTTGGTAATTAAGAGATAATTTTGGGACAGCTAAGTAGTGCCCTGAATAGAGCACCAGTCCTGGAGTCAGAAGGACCTGAGTACAAATTCAGTCTCAGACACTTGACCGTTAACTAGCTATGTGACCTTGGGCAAGTCATTTAACCCCAATTGCCCTGCCTTCCCCCCTCCAAAAAAAAAGAGAGATAATTGGTAACTTTATAGAATATGGTTTCAAAAGACAGCTTGGAAACCAGAATGTAGAGCATTTAAAAGTGAATGAGAGGAGAGGAAGCGGAAGTACTAAGTGTAGATAGCTTTTTATTTTTAGTTCACCGTTCAATTCATTTCTAAGCTTTTTTTCTCTTTATTATAAATATAGCTACTGTTCTTACCATATCATCTTAACTGCTTGGAATAAATGCTAATTGTGTCTCATAGCTTACTGTTAAAGGGAAGCATGCTGGTGTAGGCTTATGAGCTATCATTGTAGGAATACATACTCACAAGGTTAACACTAAAACACATGGGAACAGTATAAAGATAAACCTGAAGGTGAAACCTCAAAACCTGTGAGTGCCAAGTTTAGGGAGTATCCCAGAAAGAGTGCTACACTGTAAGGGCTTCATCTAGGATATATTTGGGTTTCCTATGCCTATCCAAGGACCTATTAGATATATCTTCCATCTTTGATTCTTCTTGGATGCCCACACATTGTAAGGTCCCTTGGAGAAAAATTCTATTTTTAAAATTGTTGCCTTAATTGTTGCCACCTTAGCTAGGTGGCACAATGAATAGAGCCTGGCCCTGGAGTCAGGAGGACCTGAGTTCAAATCCGGCCATGGACACTTAACACTTACTAGCCGTGTGACCTTGGGTAAGTCACTTAAACCCAATTGTCCTGCCTTCCCCACTCCAAAAAAAAAAAGGCAAAAAATAAAATAAAATAAAATAAAATAAAATTCTTTGCCTTAGACTACAAATGGACATTCAAATTTCTGAGGTGTTTCCATTACAAGGCATACCAGTTCACTTGAGATAACTTTTGCATGGTTGAATGCTTAAGTATTAATGCTTATATTATTATATTCATTATGAACATGGAAGCTAATACATGCAGTATGGATGATGCATTTCAAAAATACTGTTTTCTAATAATTCACCTAGACCACATTATAGGTGCTGAGGAAAATTAATATTACATTGTATTGTGGAGGTTTGGGGCTTAGGGGTGTTTGAGGCCCCAAAATACCAACAAACTGGGTCCTGCTTAATGAATTCAACTCAAGCCTTTTCTCAATCAAAGAAAAACAAAGTTTATTAAAGATTTACCATATTGGGTAGACTCTTAAGGAGCCTAAGTATTTTGATGCTTGTGTTGGCAAGACGGTCAGAACAATCTGACACAGACTGAGACTATGCTAGATTAATCCCAGCACCTTGATGAAGACAAGATGGATCTTATATACATAAAGACTGTGGGAGGGATCTAGGGGTGGTCTAGAGGAGAGGTTTGGGGAGGGTCTTGAGGAGGAATCTAAGGAAGATCTTGAGGAACTGAGGCCAGACTCTGGGAATGGGATTAAGGATGGGAAATAGCTAAAGGCTACATGGAGATGACAGACAATGGAGAGATAGGCTAGTTTAAGGGTAACAGGTTTGGGTATAGATATTTTGATAGGATCAAGGGTGGGAAGTAGCTGGACAATGGAGGGCTAGGCTAGGTTAAGAGTAACTGAGATTTGGCCTAGCAATAATGAAAGATTTATGGCCTCAGGCAAATGCCTCATCAAGAGGGAAGATCCAAGGGGTTTCCCAGAGCCTGTGCCCATCAGTATTATTTGATAATTAATATTACTCTGCAATCCATCCTTTTCTCCATTTTGTAAAAGCCCCATCTCCTAACCTAGCTTAAAAGGAGACCTCTCCCAGTCTGAAATAAGGCAGGGTTGGGACTGTGATTACTCCTAGCACCAGGTCATATGCTTGTTAATCAGTTTAAAGTGTGGCCCTCAAATTGTTTACAAGTAAACAAAGAACCAGGTTGAGTTAGGCGTTTCACCTGGAAACGAAATCTCCTATCCCTCTCCTGTCCTTGACTGTTCTTCAGCAAAGTTAGGGGTGACTTGGTCTCCAAGTGGAAAATTAAGGGGAAGGGGTGGTTAGGTGGCACAGTGAGTAGAGAGCTGGCCCTGGAGTCAGGAGGACCCGAGTTCAAATCCGGCCTCAGACACTTAACACACACCAAAAAAAACTAACTGTGTGACCTTGGGAAAGTCACTCAACCCCAATTGCCTGCCAAAAAAAAAACCAACTCTAAGGGGCAGCCAGGTGGTGCAGTGAGTAAGAGCGCCAGCCCCAGCGTCTGGAGACCTGGGATCGGTTCAGGCCTCAGATACTTGGCACCCACACAAAATAACTGGCCTTGTAACCTTGAGCAAGTTACTTAACCCTGATTGCTTATAAAAAAAAAAGAAAGAAAATTAAGGGGAAAGGGAGGGTGGAATATCCTGATTGTGGTAGTTTTGTTTTCTACCCAAAATTACTAAAGTCAGTTGATGTTCATCAAGCAATTGCTATTATTTGGTCATGGGCTGCTCTTTGTGACCCCATTTGGGATTTTCTTGACAAAGATACTGGTGTGCTTGGCCATTTCCTTCTCTAGCTCATTTTACAGATGAGGAAACTGAGACAAACAGTGTTAAGTGACTTCCACAGGGTCACATTGCTAGTATGTGTCTGAGGCAACTTTTGTACTTGGGCCTTCCTGACTTCTGGCCCAGCATTCTATCCACTGCACAGTCTAATTGCCCTCATCAAGCAATTTCCAGAGAAAGGTTTGATCATTCACAATTGAAGGCCAGCCCATGTATCAGTCAGGATTATTTTGCCTTTGCCAGCGAAGGTCCAAATGATGTATTGTCAGGCCAATCAGAAGTAAGACACACTTAGGTTTAAAAGACATTGTTGACCCATAATTAAAGCTCCATATTTTCTAAGAGCTCTTTTTGGACTAAACTTTCCCTCTGAAAGGAAAAACTCATTTTTTTTCCATTTTACTTCCTTTATTGTCATTCAGTTAGGAGGAAATATTTGTAAGCATGAAGTCAGGGAACAACCTATGAGAATGTTGCAAATTTATGTCTATTTTTTGATATTATATAATTGTGACTTTAGAAGTGATTATAACCTCCAGGACTACCAACCATGATAGGCCTGTATTGCTGTGGAAAAAATTTGTTTCTGGATCATTTATGGTTATACCACCTGGACTTTTCTGAGATTTTTTAGCACTAAGCAGTGGTGGAGGCACTTAAATGGCCAATCCTTGAGCCTTCTCAATTTACTAGAGACTAGAGTCATCAACATTTGGAAATATGGTTTAAATGGGGTTGGGTATATATGAAAAGGGACATTTGGTTTTCCTCAAACATGGTTGATGATATAGTCACAGAAAGCAAAAAATAAATAATTAGAAGTAGTAAGGTGCTGATGACATTAACACTCATTGAATCTTTTACAAGTCAGGTCAATCCAAGACTTTTTAAAGCTTCGGATGGGCCAACCCAAAGCCCAGCAATTAGTTTAGTTTAAAATGAGCCAAGTCCCTGGGAGCTTTAAATGACTTTGGGAGTACATACATGCATAGGTCAGGAGTTGTCTGTGGAAGATATCACTATAAAGAGCTAGGACGGGACTTTTCTCTCTCTTTCTTCCCCTTTTCTCTCTTCCCTGCTATCAGCCATGGCACCAAGCAACAGAGATACCCATCCAGAAGGAGATACCCCATATAGAAATGTAAGAGTCAATTCAAGAGAGTTTGAGGTATAGAAGGAGCAAAGACACACTCCAGACAGACATAGAAAAAAAAAGTCAATCATTTAAAGTAAGAACCAGCTTTAAAGAGGCCTTCTGACAGCAAGAGAGAGAGACAGAGAGACAGAGAGAGAACATGAAAGACAGTGTGTGTGTCAATTGATTATGAGACAAATAGCCCTAATATTTCAAAATTGAGCTGTGGAAGAGTAGAACCTGGGAAGCCCCTTGAGAAAGCTATCCAGAAGAGATTCCAAGGCTAAGGGAGATATGTGGGTGGATTCCATTAAAAAAAAAAAAAAGACTCACCGACCCTTTAGGGCCAAAATAATGCATAAACTTAAATGTGTGCTTCAGCACCATGAGTAAGTATCATGTATACAACTGTGTCCCAAGTTTATGATAGGGGTGCGGGGTTGATATGTGGGATGGATTTTGTAGCTACTGTTCTTACTCTGGCATTTTAGTAAACACTTTAGTTAAGAGCTAATTTTGTCTACTATCTGATTATTAATGGGAATTGATTTATTGGTATGGCACTAAATATGCAATTTAACTTAGGTAAAATTGTCATTTTTATTATATTACCTCAGCGCAGCCATGAGCAACTGATGTTTTTCCAACTGGTTAGATCTGACTTTATTTGTGTGAAAAGTGTTTTGTAATTTTGTTCATATAGGTCCTCGGTTTGTTTTGGCAGGTGGATTCCCAAATATTTTGTAATGTTTACAGGAACTTTAAATGGAATTTCTCTTTCTATCTCTTGTTGTTGGATTTTGTTAGAAATATACAGGAATGCCAAGGATTTATGTGTGTTTATTTTATATTCTGCAACTATGCTAAATTTATTTATTATCCAAGTAGTTTTTTACTGGATTCTCTAGGATTCTCTAAGTATATCATTATATCTTCTGCAAAGAGTGATAATTTAGTCTCTTTTTTGCATTATTTGATTCCTTCAATTTCTTTTCTTCTCTTATTGCTACTGCTAATATTTCTAGTACCAAATTGAATAAGAGGGGTGATAGTGGACATCCTTGTTTCACCCTGTTCTTATTGGAAATGCTTCTAGCTTATCCCCATTACATATAATACTTGTTGAAGGTTTTAGATAGATCCTACTTATTATTTTAAGAAAGACTCCATTTATTCCTATACTTTCTAGTGTTTTTAATAGTAATGGATGTTGTATTTTGTTGAAAGCCTTTTCTGCATCTATTGAGATAATCACATGGTTTCTACTAGTTTTGTTGTTGAGATGATCGTATTCCTGGAATAAATCCTACCTGATAAAAATGTATTATTCTCAAGATAAGTTGCTGTAGTCTTTTTGCTAATAATTTATTTAAAATTTTTGCATTTATATTCATGAGGGAAATTGGTCTATAAGTTTATTTCTGTTTTGTCTCTTCCCAATTTAAGTATCAATACCATATTTGTGTCATAAACATTTTCTACCTTTCTGCAAGCAGTGTTGAAAAAGAGGTATACTTCTTAATATTGCCTTCATTTATTTAAAGAAAATACATTAATAAATTTAGAAAATGTAAAATAGTCACTATACATCTTATATACTGTTTGTTTTTTAATCCTTCAGATCCTTAGGTTTGTTGTTGGATGGACTTTGTTTTTTTGTTGTTGTTGTTTTTTTCACTCTGTATGATTATTTTAGTCTGAAAGACACATTGATTATTAATTATTATTATAATTAATAATTATAATAATAATTAATAATTATTGTCTTTGAGGCCTTTTTGCAATTATTTTTCACCATTTCTTTAAGTACATAAACAGTACGGCAGCCAGGTGGTACAGTGGGCAGAGTGCCAGACCTTAAGTCAGGAAGACTCTACTTCTTGAGTTCAAATCTGGCCTTAGACATTTACTAGCTCTGTGACCTTGGGCAAGTCATTTACTCCTGTTTGCTTCAGTTTCCTCCTCTGTAAAATGAGCTGGAGAAGGAATTGGCAAACCACTCAAGTATCTTTGCCAAGAAAACACCAAATGGGGTTATAAAGAGTCAAATATAACTGAAATGACTGAATAACAACATAAGTAGTATGCTATTTAATGCATTTGTATTTATGTTATTCTATAATCAGTAGTAATGTCAGGAATTTCTAGGCATTCCCATTATACATTAGGTATAATGTTAGTTTCCTAGTTTATATGGACTAATAGAATCCTGGATTTGGATCTTAGAGGTTATCTGTTCCAAATTGTATCTGAACTTATGTATTTTCTACAACTTACCTGAGAAGAGGTCATCAAACCTCAACTTAATGACCTAGAGTAAAGAGAGACCCATTACTTCTTGAGGCAGCCCATTCTATTGGGTTACTTCTAATTGAAATGTGTGTGGTGTGGGGTGGGGGGGGATTCCTCCTTAAATGGCATTTAAATTTAATTATGGGTTCATTTCTTATTAATGAAAGAATTCTGAATTTGGCAACAATGTTCTGCCTTTCCCATGTTTTGAGAAGAAAAGGGACACTTTTTTTAAGGGATATGGAAATATCCCTTAAAAAAATAACAATAGAACCTACTTCCTCCCTCTGCTTTTTTCCCTTTACTTGGAATGAGGGGGGGGGGAAAGCAGGTTCTTCAAGAGAGAAGAAATAAATTCTGGCATTCAACCCCAGACTTTGAACCCCAAAGATCATGATATCAGATTTAGAGCTAGAAGGTGGTCTAATTTGTGCATTTGACAAATGAGGAAGCTGAGGCACAGAGAGCTGGAGAGATTTGCCCAAGGTGATATAGGTAGTTAAATGGCAAGGTTAAAATTTGAAATGAGATCCTCTCCAAATCCAACATTCTTTTTCATTAAGAATGTGTGCACCAAGGGCCGCCAGGTGGTGCAGTGAATAGAGCACCAACCCTAGTCAGGAAGAATGTGTCTAGTGAAGAAGTTTAAACTTCTATCACCGGTGCTACTCATGGGGATTTTGAACATTACCACATATAAATCATTCAAAAATCTCTATATACAAATAAATTTCCCCAAAGCCTAAGAAAGAGAGTCAACAACTTGGTTTTTAATTTAGTTTTTCAACAAACAAATATTTAAAAAGTAAATTGACTTGAAAATATCATTCAGTTATTATGAAAGTAACATTTTAAAAATTTTTGTTAATCCACAAAACAAAACTTCACATAATACAAAGACACACAGATACACACACAACCCTAACTGCACTAACTTGTATTTCAGCTACAGACATAGGAAAAAAAATAGCTGATTTATCAAGCTTTCTATTAACTAGAAATACCTTATTAAATTTAAAGCCTAGAGGAATAGCAAATATCAAAGTAGCTGGAAAGTTTCACACCTATCCTTGTGCCACAGAGGTATTTGCCAAAAACAGTACCATGTACTATTTTTTTAATCAATTGGGGTTAAGTAACTTGCTCAAGGTTACACAGCCAGGTGTTTCTGGGTGGGTGCTAAGTGTCTGAGCCCAGATTCGATCCCCAGGTCATCCCGACACTGGAGCCGGTGCTCTTACTCGCTGTACTACCTGGCTGCCCCATACCATGTACTATTGAGACAAACATGTAGCTCCACAAATCTATTAGTCACAGCACAGATTTTCTAATGTCTAGATTCTACACAAGGGATGGAGAAGAGACACTATTCATGCATTATGAGTTTAACTGTTAGGGATCATTTATTGAATATATTTAATGAAACTGATGTGAGCTGGTGGAATATTTTAATTTTGATTACATTAAATTGAAAAGTTTTGCACAAACAAAATCAATGCAACTAGCATAAGGAGGGAATTTTATTTTTTATTATGGAAAAAATCTTTATGTTCAATATTGCTGATAAGTGCATTTAGGATATAAAAGAAATTTACAACACCCATTTCCAAATAAGAGGTCAGTGGATGTTACAAACAATTCTCAAAAGAAAGATTACAAACTATTAACAATCATCTGAAAGTTTATTCCATCAATAATAATAGTAATTAAAATTTAAAAAATTCTAGGATTTTATCTTGTACCCACCAAATTGGATAAAAGATAAAAATACTTTAAATTAAAGGGGTTACTAGAAGAAAGCTCCTGTTTTCTTTTTTATTAGATAACTTTTGGATTTAAAGATCTTTCATGCCCCTTGAATTTGCTGATGTAGCAGGAAGGGGTGGGGCAAGAGGAAGTGGAAGACAAGCCAGAGCTCTTGAGGCGACCTGAATCGTGGGGTCGGCAGCAGCGGTAGCAGCAGCAGTGTAGGGGTGGCAGCGGAGTGAACTCCTGCTTTTGAGCCAGCCAGAATTTCTGCTATGGACTCCTGTTGAGGAATGCTAGGGACAGGAACTACAGAGGGCTAGAGCTGCTGGGAGCACACTTCCTGGATGCTGAGCAGTTGCCATGAGTGGGGCGAGGAGGACCTTTGCCTGAGGTAGTCTGTTCTGTTTTGGAGGCTTGAGAATGTGGGTGTTTACTTCATTACTACACTTACTACATGTACCAACTTCATATCTACTGTGATGGCTTTGACTTTCTGATTTTGGGACTCAATTTTCTAGTATTTGAATAAGGGTTCTAGCTTTATTCCCCATGTAGAGAGCCTGATATATATGATTAATAACCATATCAGCATATTTATAGTTACTGTAGACATTGTGAAAACTGCATTGTTGATACACAACCTTAGATAAAAAAAAAACTCCTTCTATTGGTAGAATTGTGAATTTGGGGGCAGCTAGGTAGTGCAGTGAATAGAGCAGCAGCCCTGGAATCAGGAGGACTTGAGTTTAAATCTGGCCTCAGACACTTGGACACTTAACAAGCTGTGTGGTCCTGGGCAAGTCACTAAACCCCAATTGCCTTGCCTTCCCCTCTCCGAAAAAAAAAAGTTATAGAATTGTGAATTTGTCCAACTTTCTAGAAATCAAATTGGAATTATTCCCCCCCACCACCAAAAGTGAATAAAATAACCATATTTTTTGACCCAAAGATCCAATAGTCATATACCTCAAGAAGAACAAGAAAAATAAGTCTCATATAGACCAAAATATTAATGACAGCACTTTGGGGAAGGCAAGTTACTAGAAACAAAATTGGGATCCATCAGCTGGGGACTAGTCAAACAAATTTTGTTACATAAATTGATTATTACTATTCCTAATACTCTGTATATCTGGTGGAATTGTTCTAGTAGCAACAGTTTTTCCCAATGATTAACATGGAAAAGATTGTAGGAATTGATATAGAGAATACTAGACAGAATCAGGAAAGCAATACATACATTATCTTCATCAATATAAATTGAAAGAGAAGATGACAAATCAGAGGCAACCCAGATGAACTCTCTCAACATTCCTTTCCAAACAGCTGTAAATAATGCTTCAAATCCAGTTTTGGAGCAACAGAGGCAATAAGTCAAGGTAAGACATTTTTCTGACCTAAGAAAACTTAGGAGGTCAGTAAGAGAAATCTCTAGCACCAGAGTGGAGGGCTGCCTAAAGCTTAGGCACATGATGGCAGCAACAACAGTGGCAGCAATTAGCATCTTTGGGAGCTCCCAGACCAATGACGGTAAAGGGGTCAGACAGAGATGGGGAGTGGGGCGGGAGGGGGAGGCTTTGCTGGCACTGAGCACAGCCAACACTGACAGGCAGCTCTATTGCCCATACTCAGTTCTAGGTCTCATTCCTAGGGTGGAAAAGAGTACTGGGGGTTAGTTACAGTTACTGTAGCTGTTACAGGAACAGTTACTGTTCCCTTGTAACCTGGCCTTGGGGTCAGTTCCAAAACAAAGAGGATAGCCAGTGCTTACAGCTGCAGGGGACAAGGGGTCCTTCCTGGTTAAAGACCAGAGTGCACACAAGGAGGGAAGTGAGCACAACTTTCCGTGGAGAGATCATTGTGCATAGTAACAGCATTGTTGTAATGATGCTCAACTGGGAAAGACTTGGCCACTCTAATTAATACAATGATCCAAGGCATTTCCTAAGGACTCGTGTTACAAAAAATGTGATCTACCTCCAGAGAGAGAACTGATGAACTCTGAGTGCTAATGAAAGCATAATTTTCCCACTTAATTTTTTTTCTTATTTTTTCCAATACAGTTAATATGGAAATATGTGTTGCATGATTTCGCATGGATAGTTGATATATTGCTTACCTTCTCAGTGGGAGGAGAAGGGGGTGAGAGGGAAGGAGAGAATTTGTAACTCAAATTTTAAAAAGAAAAAAAGTTAAGAATATTTTTTAAATTTAAAGTTAAAATTAAATCCAACCTTCTGAATATATATGGATGTGTGTGTGTGTGTGTGTGTGTGTGTGTGTATAAATTGAAAGAACAAAAAAGTAAGAAACTGAACACTGTGTTATTATAATAGCCAATTATTATCCCAAAGAAGAGCTGAGAAAGTCTAATGGAGAACTATGAGTCTGGAATATTGCCTATGTTGACATGTTTGGTTTTGCTAAACTGTTCAAATTTTTCTTTTTTTTTTTTTTTACAGAGGAAGTCTTTCCTGGTAGTTGAATGAAAGATAAATTCAGAAATGAATGTGATTGCAAGATAAGTAGCAACAATAAAACAAAACCAAAAGTTAAAACATTCCCTATGGTATAGGGATGATCCCAAGTGAAGAAATGATTTCTCCTGACTTTGGACAGAAGGCCACCATGATTTTCATCTAGAAGCAGCAAAAAAGGTGATGAGAGGAAATGAAATAAATTTCTTTCATTATTTTCATGAGAGCAAAAAAAAAAAAAGTTCTGTTTGAAATACACAGTATGGTCAACAAGAAAATTCCTCTCTCTTTCCCAAGCTAATTATTGAGCAAGTAAATTTTCCTCAATACCTTATAGATACTAAAATCTAAAATCTAGACATTCGCTTAAAGAAAACTGGTAGTAAATTTGGTAGTGGTTTGAGGATATCATGCTTTGCTGACTACTTTTTTCCCTAACTGTCCTTTTTCGCTAGCTGAATTTTCTATATATCTCTCTTGGCAGTATTTATTTGTAATGTTCAGATAATTCCTTATGATTACCACTCCTTTTTTTTTTCAACAGATTCAGCTGAAGCATAATAAATTCTACCTCATTTTAATGTTATATGGACCTTTATGTTTTGTGTCTTGTATACAGCACATTGTTAAGTATTGTTTTATAATTCTTTCTACCACCTTTTTATGTTTCTTAGCAAGTTTATTCCACAAATATTCACAGATATTGCTCCTTTTGTTTTTCTTATAATCAAATTCTGTTTTTAAAAGAAAGAAGGAAGGAAGGATTTGTTGTAGTGGTTTATATTGCTTGGAAGAATTTGCATTCCAGTCTTCTTCCTCCCCTTTTAACCTAGATTTAAATCAGTGTTTTGCCTTCCTACTTTCTTGTTGGTGGCTTTCTTTTTTCTTTTTTTTTAATCATTGATTTGCAGCTGTAGTTTGTTTAGTGTGGGTATATTTCTAATACTCTAATCATTAGTAGATACTAATGTTGCTAGAACAATGATTTTTGCCCAAGATCAATACTAATGTTCTACCTGACTGTAGCCAGTTGCAATAACAGTATTTCTTGCCATTTGAGGAGCTTTTACATGAAAATTGGGATGGACTTATTACTTCCCTCTACCAAAAATCTCTTAAAATGCACATTATGACAATCAGTTATTTACCTATAAAATGGAAAAGACCTATCACTATCATATCTATGCAAGTGCTTCAATATAGTTATATATTGAAGCTGTCCTCCCTGTGATGCCTGTATTTAAATGTGAAGCATAGAGAAAAAGAAAATGAAGACTAAGTGAGACTTTCATTTTCTTTCTTTCCTTACACTTTTCATATTCCCTTTGTTTCTAATCCTAGCACTACTTTTACTTAGAACTTCTTATTCTGGTAGTCCTCGGGGCCATCCCAGCTAGCTTTATATAACTTTGATTTGATCCTCTAAAAATGATTCCATTGTGTGTGTGTGTGTGTGTGTGTGTGTGTGAATATCCATGATTTCTTTTCTTGACTCCTCCAGAGCCATCTATTTCCAGGTCACACAATTTCATTAACTTTATTCTTATGCTTGCCATATTAGAATATACCTTCACAATACATCTTAGATTGCTGCCTTTACTAGAAACCTCAAAGTGACCACTGGGGAGTTTCCTAAAATTATCTAGCCAGCCTTTAGGTCCTAACAGAGTGACTATTTTTTTTTCTATTATCTTCACAGTTTAATCTTTAAGGTTTTTTTTTGTATTCCTTCATTAACAGCAATAAACAAATTATCTATAATTTCTCTTGATTCCTCCTAAATTTTAAAATAACCCAAGAACATGCAACACCCAAAAACAGTTTCCATTATTCTAATCCAGTTGGCATTTCTTAGTGTCAGGGTCATATCCCTATGCAATATTCATAACACTTAAGGGTCTGGTTAATTCTGTATATTAACTATTGGAGAATGAGAGGGAGGAGGAGGTGGATCAGGAAGAAGAGAAAGAACAAGAGGAGAAAGAGGAAAAAGAAGGAAGAGGAGGAAGATGACAAAAAGGAGGAGGAAGAAAAGGAAGAAAGTAAGATACTTTCCTCTCAAACATTTTACCAAACACAAATTTTTTTCATTCTTTCCTTTTCAGCAAATTTTGGTACATTTTTGGGAAGGATATGACAGTGAGCTACAAATATCTGATGATTTCATGTTAGCTTCTTTCTTAGTTTGATGAAAGAGCCAGTTTTTCTGGGTCGGTTCTGAACTTCAATAGAAATAGACTTTTTTTTAACTGATTTATTATTAAAGTTCATATCATATATAATCCCTATGCTAATCTAGAAATAGCATAAAATCCAGCAAAACTGAGTATAACACTTCAGAAGAAAAAATGGGCAATCAATGAAATTCAACTTTCAAACATTCGTGCTGGAAAGACCAGAGCTGAATAGAAAATTTGACTTTCAAATACAAGAATCAAGAGAAGCATGAAAAGGTAAACAGGAAAGAGAAATCATAAGGGACTTATTACAGTTGAACTGTTTACATTCCTACATGGAAAGATGATATTTGTAACCCATGAGACCTTTCTCAGTATTAGGGTAGTTGCAGGAAATAGACAGACAGACAGACAGACAGATAGATAGATAGTCAGACAGACAGACAGACAGACAGACAGACAGACAGACAGACAGACAGATAGATAGATAGATAGATAGATAGATAGATAGATAGATAGATAGATAGATAGATAGATAGATAGATAGAGGGCATAGGGTGAGTTGAATATGAAGGGTGATATCAAAAAAGTAAAATTAAGGGGTGAAAAAGGAATATATTGGGAGAAGGAGAAAGTGAGAGATAGAATGGGGTAAATTATTTCACATTAAAGAGGCAAAAAAAAAAGGTTTTACAATGGAAGGGAAGAGGGGGCAGATGAGGG